>NC_086107.1:1836932-2136932 GCF_963921235.1 Mobula hypostoma
ACCTCCCAACTACTTCCCAGACCACCAACACCCTCCCAACCACACCCCGGACCACCAACCAACCCTCCCAGCCACACCCCAGACCACCAACCAACCCTCCCAACCACACCCCAGACCACCAACCAAGCTCCCAACCACACCCCAGACCACTAACCAACCCCTCCAAACCACACCCCAGACCACCAACCAACCCTCCCAGCCACACAACAGACCACCAACCAACCCCCTCAATCACACCCCAGACCACCAACCAACCTCCCAACCACACCCTAGAACACCAACCAACCTCCCAACCACACCAAAGACCAATCAACCCCTCCCAGCCACACCACAGACCACCAACCAACCCCCTCAACCACACCCCAGACCACCAACCAACCTCCCAACCACACCGCAGACCACCAACCAACCCTCACAACCACACCAAAGACCAACCAACCCCTCCCAACCACACCCCAGACCACCAACCAACCTCCCAACCACACCCCAGACCATCAAACAACCCCTCCCAACCACACCCCAGACCACCAACCAACCCCTCCCAACCACACCCCAGACCACCAACCAACCCCTCCCAACCACACCCCAGACCACCAACCAACCCTCCCAACCACACCCCAGACCACCAACCAACCCTCCCAACCACACCCCAGAACACCAACCAACCTCCCAACCACACCCCAGACCACCAACCAACCCTCCCAACCACACACCAGACCACCAACCAACCCTCCCAACCACACCACACACCACCAACCAACCCTCCCAACTACACCCCAGACCACCAACCACACCCCAGACCATCAAACAACCCCTCCCAACCACACCCCACACCACCAACCAACCCCTCCCAACCACACCCCAGACCACCAACCAACCCCTCCCAACCACACCCCAGACCACCAACCAACCCTCCCAACCACACCCCAGTTCACCAACCAACCCTCCCAACCACACCCCAGAACACCAACCAACCTCCCAACCACACCCCAGACCACCAACCAACCCTCCCAACCACACACCAGACCACCAACCAACCCTCCCAACCACACCACACACCACCAACCCCTCCCAACCACACCCCAGACCACCAACCAACACTCCCAACCACACCCCAGACCACGAACCAGCCTCCCAACCACACCCCAGACCACCAACCAACCCTCCCAACCACACCCCAGACCACCAACCCTTCAACCACACCCCAGACCACCAACCAATCCTGCCAACTACATCCCAGACCACCAACAGCCTCCCAACCACACCCCAGACCACCAACCAACCTCCCAACCACACCCCAGAACACCAACCAACCTCCCAACCACACCAAAGACCACCAACCAACCTCCCAACCACACCCCAGACCACCAACCAACCCTCCAACCACACCCCAGACCACCAACCAACCCTCCCAACCACACCCCAGACCACCAACCAACCTCCCAACCACACCCCAGACCACCAACCAACCCTGCCAACTACATCCCAGACCACCAACAGCCTCCCAACCACACCCCAGACCACCAACCAACCTCCCAACCACAGCCCAGACCACCAACCAACCCTCCCAACCACACCACAGACCACCAACCAAGCTCCCAACCACACCCCAGACCACCAACCAACCCTCCCAACCACACCCCAGACCACCAACCAACCCCTCCCAACCACACCCCAGACCACCAACCAACCTCCCAACCACACCCCAGACCACCAACCAACCTTCCCAACCACACCCCAGACCACCAACCGACCTCCCAACCACACCCCAGACCACCAAGCAACCCTTCCAACCACACCCCAGACCACCAACCAGCCTCCCAACCACACCCCAGACCACCAACCAACACTCCCAACCACACCCCAGACCACCAACCAACCTCCGAACCACACCCCAGACCACCAACCAACACTCCCAACCACACCCCAGACCACCAACCAACCCTCCCAACCACACCCCAGACCACCAACCAACCTCCCAACCACACCCCAGACCATCAAACAACCCCTCCCAACCACACCCCAGACCACCAACCAACCCCTCCCAACCACACCCCAGACCACCAACCAACCCTCCCAACCACACCCCAGACCACCAACCAACCCTCCCAACCACACCCCAGACCACCAACCAACCCTCCCAACCACACCCCAGAACACCAACCAACCTCCCAACCACACCCCAGACCACCAACCAACCAACCCTCCCAACCACACACCAGACCACCAACCAACCCTCCCAACCACACCACACACCACCAACCAACCCTCCCAACCACACCCCAGACCACCAACCACACCCCAGACCATCAAACAACCCCTCCCAACCACACCCCAGACCACCAACCAACCCCTCCCAACCACACCCCAGACCACCAACCAACCCCTCCCAACCACACCCCAGACCACCAACCAACCCTCCCAACCACACCCCAGACCACCAACCAACCCTCCCAACCACACCACACACCACCAACCCCTCCCAACCACACCCCAGACCACCAACCAACACTCCCAACCACACCCCAGACCACGAACCAGCCTCCCAACCACACCCCAGACCACCAACCAACACTCCCAACCACACCCCAGACCACCAACCAACCTCCCAACCACACCCCAGAACACCAACCAACCTCCCAACCACACCCCAGACCACCAACCAACCTCCCAACCACACCCCAGACCACCAACCAACCCCTCCAAACCACACCCTAGACCACCAACCAACCCTCCCAGCCACACAACAGACCACCAACCAACCCCCTCAACCACACCCCAGACCGCCAACCAACCTCCCAACCACACCCTAGAACACCAACCAACCTCCCAACCACACCAAAGACCAATCAACCCATCCCAGCCACACCACAGACCACCAACCAACCCCCTCAACCACACCCCAGACCACCAACCAACCTCCCAACCACACCGCAGACCACCAACCAACCCTCCCAACCACACCAAAGACCAACCAACCCCTCCCAACCACACCCCAGACCACCAACCAACCCCTCCCAACCACACCCCAAACCACCAACCAACCCACCCAACCACACCCCAGACCACCAACCAACCTCCCAACCACACTCCAGACCACCAACCAACCCTCCCAACCACACCCCAGACCACCAACCAACCCCTCCCAACCACACCCCAGACCACCAACCAACCCCTCCCAACCACACCCCAGACCACCAACCAACCCCTCCCAACCACACCCCAGACCACCAACCAACCCCTCCCAACCACACCCCAAACCACCAACCAACCCTCCCAACCACACCCCAGACCACCAACCAACCTCCCAACCACACCCCAGACCACCAACCAACCCTGCCAACTACATCCCAGACCACCAACAGCCTCCCAACCACACCCCAGACCACCAACCAACCTCCCAACCACACCCCGGAACACCAACCAATCCTCCCAACCACACCCCAGAACACCAACCAACCTCCCAGCCACACCCCAGACCACCAACCAACCTCCCAACCACACCCCAGACCACCAACCAACCCCTCCAAACCACACCCTAGACCACCAACCAACCCTCCCAGCCACACAACAGACCACCAACCAACCCTGCCAACTACATCCCAGACCACCAACAGCCTCCCAACCACACCCCAGACCACCAACCAACCTCCCAACCACAGCCCAGACCACCAACCAACCCTCCCAACCACACCCCAGACCACCAACCAACCCTCCCAACCACACCCCAGAACACCAACCAACCTCCCAACCACACACCAGACCACCAACCAACCCTCCCAACCACACACCAGACCACCAACCAACCCTCCCAACCACACCACACACCACCAACCCCTCCCAACCACACCCCAGACCACCAACCAACACTCCCAACCACACCCCAGACCACGAACCAGCCTCCCAACCACACCCCAGACCACCAACCAACACTCCCAACCACACCCCAGACCACCAACCAACCTCCCAACCACACCCCAGACCACCAACCAGCACTCCCAACCACACACCAGACTACCAACCAACACTCCCAACCACACTCCAGACCACCAAGCAACCCTTCCAACCACACCCCAGACCACCAACCAGCCTCCCAACCACACCCCAGACCACCAACCAACCTCCCAACCACACCCCAGACCACCAACCAACCTCCCAACCACACCCCAGACCACCAACCAACCTCCCAACTACTTCCCAGACCACCAACACCCTCCCAACCACACCCCAGACCACCAACCAACCCTCCCAGCCACACCCCAGACCACCAACCAACCCTCCCAACCACACCCCAGACCACCAACCAAGCTCCCAACCACACCCCAGACCACCAACCAACCCTCCCAACCACACCCCAGACCACCAGGCAACCCCTCCCAACCACACCCCGGACCACCAACCAATCCTCCCAACCACACCCCAGAACACCAACCAACCTCCCAACCACACCCCAGACCACCAACCAACCTCCCAACCACACCCCAGACCACCAACCAACCCCTCCCAACCACACCCCAGACCACCAACCCTTCAACCACACCCCAGACCACCAACCAACCCTGCCAACTACATCCCAGACCACCAACAGCCTCCCAACCACACCCCAGACCACCAACCAAGCTCCCAACCGCAGCCCAGACCACCAACCAACCCTCCCAACCACACCACAGACCACCAACCAAGCTCCCAACCACACCCCAGACCACCAACCAACCCTCCCAACCACACCCCAGACCACCAACCAACCCCTCCCAACCACACCCCAGACCACCAACCCTTCAACCACAGCCCAGAACACCAACCAACCTCCCAACCACACCAAAGACCACCAACCAACCTCCCAACCACACCCCAGACCACCAACCAACACTCCCAACCATACACCAGACCACCAACCCCTCCCAACCACACCCCAGACCACCAACCAACCTCCCAACCACACCCCAGACCACCAACCAACCTTCCCAACCACACCCCAGACCACCAACCAACCTCCCAACCACACCCCAGACCACCAAGCAACCCTTCCAACCACACCCCAGACCACCAACCAGCCTCCCAACCACACCCCAGACCACCAACCAACACTCCCAACCACACCCCAGACCACCAACCAACCCTCCCAACCACACCCCAGACCACCAACCAACCTCCCAACCACACCCCAGACCATCAAACAACCCCTCCCAACCACACCCCAGACCACCAACCACCCCCTCCCAACCACACCCCAGACCACCAACCAACCCCTCCCAACCACACCCCAGACCACCAACCAACCCCTCCCAACCACACCCCAGACCACCAACCAACCCTCCCAACCACACCCCAGACCTCCAACCAACCCTCCCAACCACACCCCAGAACACCAACCAACCTCCCAACCACACCCCAGACCACCAACCAACCCTCCCAACCACACCCCAGACCACCAACCAACCTCCCAACCACACCCCAGACCATCAAACAACCCCTCCCAACCACACCCCAGACCACCAACCAACCCCTCCCAACCACACCCCAGACCACCAACCAACCCCTCCCAACCACACCCCAGACCACCAACCAACCCCTCCCAACCACACCTCAGACCACCAACCAACCCTCCCAACCACACCCCAGACCACCAACCAACCCTCCCAACCACACCCCAGAACACCAACCAACCTCCCAACCACACCCCAGACCACCAACCAACCCTCTCAACCACACACCAGACCACCAACCAACCCTCCCAACCACACCACACACCACCAACCCCTCCCAACCACACCCCAGACCACCAACCAACCTCCCAACCACACTCCAAACCAACCAACCCCTCCCAACCCCACCCCAGACCACCAAGCCACCCTCCCAGCCACACCACAGACCACCAACCAACCCCCTCAACCACATCCCAGACCACCAACCAACCTCCCAACCACACCCTAGAACACCAATCAACCTCCAAACCACACCACACACCACCAACCCCTCCCAACCACACCCCAGACCACCAACCAACCTCCCAACCACACCCCAAACCAACCAACCCCTCCCAACCCCACCCCAGACCACCAACCAACCCTCCCAGCCACACCACAGACCACCAACCAACCCCCTCAACGACACCCCAGACCACCAACCAACCTCCCAACCACACCCCAAACCAACCAACCCCTCCCAACCCCACCCCAGACCACCAACCAACCCTCCCAGTCACACCACAGACCACCAACCAACCCCCGCAACCACACCCCAGACCACCAACCAACCTCCCAACCACACCCTAGAACACCAACCAACCTCCAAACCACACCAAAGACCAACCAACCCCTCCCAACTACACCCCAGACCACCAACCAACCTCTCCCAACCACACCCCAGACCACCAACCAACCTCCCAACCACACTCCAGACCACCAACCAACCTCCCAACCACACCCCAGACCACCAACCAACCCCCCTCCCAACCACACCCCAGACCACCAACCAACCCCTCCCAACCACACTCCAGACCACCAACCAACCTCCCAACCACACCCCAGACCACCAACCAACCCCTCCCAACCACACCTCAGACCACCAACCAACCTCCGAGCCACATTCCAGACCACCAACCAACTACCTCAACCACACCCCAGACCACCAACCAACCCCCCTCCCAACCACACCGCAGACCACCAACCAACCCCAACTCCCATACCTTATTCCCAATCATATCCCCTAGTGCCGCCCCTCAAACCCAAGGTCACCGGGTGACCGCAGGGCCTTGCCTTACAAAGCCTACCTACTGAGGTGGAGAGCTGTGATAGAATTACTGCGAGAGGGGCTGGGGGAGGCGGTTGAGTCCGCAAAGGCGTCACTGCTGTAATGGGAAAACGTAACATCTCAGCAGAAACACCCTCTCAGACCCCATCCAGGATCAGCCCAACCACACTGTGCTGTGGGTGGGGCAGTACTGAGAGAGGGTCACACTGTGGGAGGGGTGGTACTGAGGGAGAGTCACACTGTGGGAGGGGGTGGTACCGAGGGAGGGTCACACAGTGGGAGGGGTGGCATGAGTGGGGGTTACACTGTGTGATGGGAGGTTCACCAGAATGATTGTGGGTTTGAAAGGGGTAAATATGAGGAGCGTATGATAGCTCTGGGTCTCTACTCGCTGGTGTTTAGAAGAATGAGGGGGAATGTCACTGAAACTTATGCAAAATTGAAAGGCCAAGATAGGGTGAATATGGAGAGGATGTTTCCTATCGTGGGGAAGTCTAGGAACAGAGAGCACAGCCTCAGAATAGAGGGATGACCATATAGAACAGAGATAAGGAGGAATTTCTTTAACCAGAAGGTGGTTTTTCTGTGGAATTCATTGCCACAGGTAGTTATGGAGGCCAGGACATTGGGTCTATTTAAAGCAAAGGTTGATAGACTCTTAATTAGGCAGGATGTCGAAGGTTACAGTGAGAATGCAGGAAAATAAGGTTGAGAAGGAAATTGAGTTAGCCAAGATAGAATTGTGGAGCAGACTCGATGGGCCAAATGGCCTGATTTTGCAGCTCTGTCTAATGACCATGCTCTGCGGCCGTTACCTGGCGGTGAATCGGAAACACTGGTCCTGGAGCGGCGGCTCCGACGGCTGTGGAACCTCTCACTGATTTTCTTCGCCTCCTCCAGCAGCTCCGTGTTTTTCTTTCTGTCTTCGTCGGAGAGCTCGACGTCGGGCAGCTGGTCATTCACCAGATCGTACACGTGGCCATCTCCATCTGAGGGTACAGGAGGAATTCAGCCTCAGCTTCACCCTCAAGCTCATCTCAACTCACTCATCATAGCCTCAACCTCAATCGCACTCACCTCACCCACCTCAACCTCAATCTCACATACCTCAGCCTCACTCACTCACCTCATCTGCCTCAGCCTCACCTGAAATGAGCTCTCTGTGTTAGTGCAGGGGCACTGGGAGCGTTGGGCTCCAAGGTTTTTAGGGCATCTGAATTGGTTCATTGTTGGTTAACTAGGGTCATTAATTGCTTAGAGTTCCTCATGTTATTGTAATGTGGTCTCCTGGTGCTTTCTGTTTAAACTTGTTAAGTTTATTTTGACAGGCTCAGGGATTCTGTGTTACTTGTATTATTTAAGCAGATACCTGAATAGCACTAACAGCAGGGTCCTGGTTTTGAGATTGTTACTTCTTACAGTGTCGCTTGGCTAAGTCCCCGATGTTCTGCTGGGATTGTTATGAATAAACTCTGTTTGTCTTCTCCACACCGGAATCTGTCGATCTTCCACACCTGGGTTCTGACAATGCCAGCATGCATCTTGACTTCACTTTACCTCAACCAATCCCTAACTTCCGCCTCAACCTCACTTACTGTAGCCGGAACCTCACTCACGCCGTGGTGCGCAGAACAGCATCTCTGAACACACAACACATCAAACCTCGAAGTGGATGGGCTACAAGAGCAGAAGACCCAAACGTACTCTGCAATGGCCACTTTACAAAGTACCTCCTGTACCTAATAATGTGGTCACTAAACGTATAAATGTATAATTCTCGGGAGGAGGAGAAGATGACTGCGTGAAGCAGTGCGTGCGGCCTCTCCAATGATGAATATCTGTAGTCTGTCAAGTAGGATGCCATGCACAATTCTGATTTGATGGAGGCAGATGTGAGAAGCACAGAGGAACATCTGGAGAAACTTCTGAAATGCCTGCTTTGCTGCCGCTGCTACTGTGTGATCCGAAATCTCCGGAGGGGAAGGCCCCAAATCCTCGGCTTTGCCTGTTGCTTGGCGGCCAGGGCCAGGGTCGAAGCGCTCGGCAGAGATGGTGCTCGGTGCTCGGTGTCGGAGGGCTGGTCGGAGGCTCGAAGTTTTCGGACAGACTCAGAGTCGGACTGTGGTCGGGTTCTTCCAGGATGCTGCATCGGTAAGTTTGCGGCGCTGGAAGCTCATGGCAGGGAGAGTTTCTTCCTTCAACCGTCTGCGTGAAATGTTGGGGCTATCGGGACTTTGAGACTTTTTTTTACTGTGCCCATGGTCTGCTCTTATCAAATTACGGTATTGCTTTGCACTTTTGTAACTATATGTTATAATTATGTGGTTTTTGTTAGTTTTAGTCTTGGTCTGTCTTGTGTTTCTGTGATATCATACCGGAGGAACATTGTATCATTTTTTAATGCATGCATTTCTAAATGACAATAAACGAGGATTGAGTGTCCTCATAATCTAATCTAATAATAATTATATACATATTGTAATATATGTTTATAATCAATACATAACACCATAACAGCATAAGATATCAGAATCAGTATCAGGTTTATTACGTGATGTGAAATTTGTTAACTTAGCAGCAGCAGTTCAATGCAATATATAGTGGAGCAGAGAGAGAAAAAAATAATAAATAACATAATAATAAATCAACAAGTAAATCAATTCCTGAATCGCTGAGTGTGTGGCTTCAGGCTTCTGTATCTCCTACCTGATGGTAACAGTGAGAAAAGGGCATGCCCTGGGTGCTGGAGGTCCTTAAATAATGGATGCTGCCTTTCTGAGACACTGCTCCATAAAGATGTCCTGGGTACTTTGTAGGCTAGTGCCCAAGATGGAGCTGACTAGATTTACAACCCTCTGCAGCTTCTTTCGGTCCTGTGCAGTAGCTCCTCCACACCAGACAGTGATGCAGCCTGTCAGAATGCTCTCCATGGTACAACTACAGAAGTTATAGAGGCAGAATTAGACCATTCAGCCCATCGAGTCTGCTCCGCCATTCAATCATGGCTGATTTATTATCCCTTTCAACCCCGTTCTCCTGCCATCTCCCCATAACCTTTGACACCCTGACTAATCAATAGCCTATTACCCTCTGCTTTAAACATACTCAAAGATTTGGTCTCCACGGCCATCCATGGCAATGAATTCCATAGATTCACCACTCTCTGGCTGAAGAAATTCCTTCTCATCTCAGTTCTAGATGGATGCCCCTCTATTCTGAGGCTCTGAGGCTGTGTCCTCTGGTCCTAGACCCATTCACTATAGGACACATCCACTCTGTCTAGGCCTTTCAATATTCATTAAGTTTCAATGAGATTCCCCCCTCATTCTTCTAAACTCCAGCGAGTTCAGGCCCACAACCATCAAATGCTCCTCATACATTAACCCTTTCACTCTCTGAATTATTGTAATTTATGGTATTTTATGTATCATACTGTACTGTTGCTGTGAACAAATTTGACATTTGTCAGTGATAATAAACCTGAAGCAACTCACACAAAATGCTGGAGGAACTCAGCAGGTCAGGCAGCATTTATGGAAATGAATAAACAGTCGATGTTTCGGGCCAAGACCCTTCTTCAGGACTGAGGAAAGGGGAAAATGGCAGAATAAAAATGTCGGGGGAGGGAAAGGAGGCTAGCTGGAAGGTGATAGATGAAGCCAGATGGGTGGGAAAGGTCAAGATCTGGAGAAGAAAGAATCTGTTAGGAGAGGAAAGTGGACCAGAGGAGGAAGGAAAGGAGGAAGGGACCCAGGGGCAAGTGATAGTGACATAGAAAACCTACAGCACAATACGGGCCCTTCGGCCCACAAAGCTGTGCCGAGAAGAGCAGGCAAGGAACAAAGGGGGATAATTAACCTGATTATGATTCTGAGAATGGGCATAATGTGAAGTCAGTGGCAGGTGTCTGATGCTCAGAACTTACCGACAGTGGTGAGGGAACTTGCCGAGGACAAGGAGGCCCGGGAGTTTCTGCTGGACTTTCTCTGGATGGGGCTGGGGCATCTGCAGAGACCAATAAAACAGAGCACAGAACAGTTCAGCTGGGAACAGGCCCTTTGGCCCATCACATCTGTGCTGAATTAAACCAAATCTCTCTGCCTGTACATGATCCACATTCCTCTGTTCCCTGTACTCATTTGTCCATGTAACAGCCTTTTAAACACCTCACGATCCTAGTCCTCTGTTCCCTGTACACTCATTTGTCTATGTAACAGCCTCTTAAACACCTCACAATTCTATTCCTCCATTCCCTGAACTCATTTGTCCATGTAACAGCCTTTTAAACACCTCACGATCCCATTCCTCTGTACTGCTGCTGTGAACAATGTTTAGTCTGGAATCTTACGTGCAGAGCTCCCTCACTACTCTCCTAGTCTGGGATCTGACTGTGTAGAGCTCCCTCCCTACTATCATAGTTTGGGATCTGACTATGTAGAGCTCCCTCCCTACTATCATAGTCTGGGATCGGACCATGTAGAGCTCCCTCACTACTCTCCTAGTCTGGGATCTGACTGTGTAGAGCTCCCTCACTACTCTCCTAACCTAGAATCTGACTGTGTATTCTCACTACTGTCCTAGTCTGGGATCTAACTGTGTCGAGCTCCCTCACTACTATCCTAGCCTAGGGTCTGGCCATGCAGAGTCCTCTCACTACTGCTCTAAAATCTGAGTCTGGTGTAAGTCCTGAGTTCCGGAGTGAAGGTCTACCCACAACTTCTCGCCACTGGGTGAGAGTGCCGTCATCAGCCTAGCCTGGTGCACACTTTCGTGGGGCTAGACATGAATCACAGTCTCCAGGGGAGCAGAGGGAAGAGTACAGAGGCTGCTGGTCTCTGCAGATCGAACTGGAGACCAGAAGGAAGAGTACAGAGGCTGCTGGTCTCTGTAGACCGAAATGGAGACCAGAGGGAAGAGTACAGAGGCTGCTGGTCTCTGTAGACCGAAATGGAGACCAGAGGGAAGAGTACAGAGGCTGCTGGTCTCTGTTGATCGAACTGGAGACCAGAGGGAAGAGTACAGAGGCTGCTGGTCCCTGCAGATCGAACTGGAGACTAGAGGGAAGAGTACAGAGGCTGCTGGTCTCTGCAGATCGAACTGGAGACCAGAGGGAAGAGTACAGAGGCTGCTGGTCTCTGCAGATCGAACTGGAGACCAGAAGGGAGAGTACAGAGGCTGCTGGTCTCTGCAGATCGAACTGGAGACCAGAGGGGAGAGTACAGAGGCTGCTGGTCTCTGTTGATCGAACTGCAGACCAGAAGGAAGAGCACAGAGGCTGTTGGTCTCTGTTGATGCCTGTTCCATAACGTCAAAGACCATATGACACAGGAGCAGAATGGGCCATTCAGCCCATCAAAACTGCTCCACCATTCCATCCTGGCTTATTTATTCACCCCCATTCTCCTGTTTCCTTCCCGTAACCTTTGACGCCCTGACAAATCAAGAACCTATCAACCTCTGTTTTAAATATACCCAATGACTTGGCCTCCACAGCCGCCTGTGGCGATGAATTCCACAGATTCACTACCCTCTGGCTGAAGAAATTCCTTCTCATCTCTGTCTAAATGGACATCCTTCTTTTCTGAGGCTGTGCTCTCTGGTCCTAGACTCCCCCACTATAGGAAACATCCTCTCCACATCCACTCTATCTGTGTCCTCTGGTCCTAGACTCCCCCACTATAGGAAACATCCTCTCCACATCCACTCTATCTGTGTCCTCTGGTCCTAGATACCCCACTATAGGAAACATCCTCTCCACATCCACTCTGTCTAGGCCTTTCAACATTCGATAGGTTTCAATGAGATCCCCCGCCCCCACCTCCATTCTTCTAAACTCCGGTGAGTTAGGCCCAAAGCCATCAAACAATCCCCATATGATATCCTTTTCATTTCTTTAAGTAAGCCTGAGGGCCAGAGGAAAGAACACAGAGGCCTGTGGATCGTCGCGCAGGTCCTCTCTCCCAACCGCTGATCTCCCACTGGGCCTTTGCACCAGGCACCTGGGAGAACCTTGGCCGTAATTGCATGGAGCTTACCTCAGGTGTGTGGCTCGGTCAGACTCCTTGTCCGAAGAGCCAGTGACCTCTGGGAGGACAATTGCTGGTGTCGTGTTCATCCCCGTTCCAGCAGCTAGAACCTGTAATCCAATCGGTATTCAGATATCAGATCATGGTATCATAGAATTATCCAGAATCTGAAGGAGCCCTGTCGGCCTTACTTCCCCATGATGCCTAGGGGCGCCATGGTAGCATCGTGGTTACCACAGTGGCTCGGGGCGCTCAAGTTCAGAGTTCAATTCCGACTTTCTGTCAGAAGGTTTGTTCGTCCCTTCCTGTGTGTGCATGGGATTCCTCTGGATGCTCCCGTTTTCTCCCACATTCCAAAGAAGCACAGGTTCTAACTGGTCATTGTAAATTGCCTTGTAGTTTGGCTAATGGGTGGCTGTGCAGTGCGTGCTTTGGGTCTGTTCCATGCTGTATCTCTAAGTGAATAAACACACAGGAGCCTGTAAAGGAGCTAAACGTTTTTGTCACCCTGTACTGAGAGGGTACAAGGAGGGAGGAGGATGTCTTAGTAAACGCGATTGTGGGGCTGACCATTTGCTATCTGTGAACCGTGCATCCTGGAGGTGGGCAATGGAGGGCTCTGCCCAGGCTGACTGCCTGGCAACATCCACTCTGGGTAACCATGGAGAAGGAACATGTGGTGTTTACAAGCTTCATGGAGGTGTTTTGGGACTGGTGGGCACCACAGAAGCAGGAAAAGGAATATTTTCCTTCAGTTAGTCCTGACGAAGGGTCTCGGCCTGAAGCGTCGACTGCGCCTCTTCCTATAGATGCTGCCTGGCCTGCTGCGTTCACCAGCAACTTTGATGTATGTTGAAAGGAATATTTTAATTAGTTTGTGCTATTGTTGTTTGTAATGAGTATCCCCTCTCACCTTAAATACCTACCCTCTGGTATTAGACATTTTGACCCTGGGAAAAGATACTGTCTGTCTATCTATGTCTCTCATAATCTTATAAACCCCTATCAGATCTCCCCTCAGCCTCTGCCACTCCAACATCTCGTTATAGCACATGGCCTCTGATCCAGCCAGATTCCTGGTAAACATCTTTTGCACCCTCTACAAAGCCTTGACATCTTTCCTCTAATGGGGTGACCAGAATTGAATACAATATTCAAGAAGCAGCCTAAACAAGGGTATATATACAGAAAGGTGCCGGAAAAGGGCCAATGACGTAATGAAGGATCCCACCCACCCTGCTCATGGACTGTTTGTCCCACTCCCATCAGGGAGGAGGCTACGTAGCATCCATGTTAGGACCACCAGACTCAAAAACAGATACTTTCCCCAAGCAGTAACGTTGACCAACATCTCCACCCACTAACCCACCCGTCCACACCCCAACCACCACTACTTCATCATTTCCTGTCAGAGTCACCTTGTTATACAGACACTCCTGTGCCTAGCATCACTTTGGATCAATCTATGTATATAAACAAGAGAAAATCTGCAGATGTTGGAAATCAAAGTAACACACACAAAATGCAGGAGGAACTCAACAGGCCAGGCAGCATCTATGGAAAAGAGTAAACAGTCAACATTTTAGGCCAAGACATCAACTGTTTACTCTTTTCCATAGTTGCTGCCTGGCTTGCTGATTTCCTCCTGCATTTTGTGTGAGTTACTCTGTATACAAGCTCGCTTATGTATTTATATTTACTGTGTTTTTATTATTGAGTTTATTGTGCTGCATCAGATCTGGAGTAACAACTATTTTGTTCTCGTTTCCACTTGTGTACAGGAAATGACATTACACAATCTTGAATCTATCTGTCCAAGTGTATTTTAAACGTTATTAATATATTTGTCTCAACCACTTCCTCTGGCAGCTCGATCCATGTACGCACTACCCTCTGCGTGAAAATGGTCCCTTTCAGGTTCCTATTAAATTGCTTCCCCTCTCACCTTTAACCTCGGATGTCTGGTTTTTGATTCCCCAGTGTGACGAAAAAGCTTGACGAGGATAGTTTGGACACAAGTGCTGGAGTATCTCAGACTGGAGTCGAGACACAGTATAAAGCTGGATCAAAAACTGAGCAAAAACCGGTGCTAGAGATATCTCTAGTTAGGCTTACGATTGAGCACCAAACCTCAGTTCAGGTGCTCTTTAAATAATTAATTCTTGGGGCCCAAAACATGAATGCCAATTAGCGGGACAGTCTTGAACCCTTACAGGGGCTGTGCCAGCTATCCATACTCTGGAGAGTTACAGCGTCTAAATCCCGGAAGCTGGCATGGTTAGGAGCATCTCGAAACAGGACCCCCTCTCCTACAGCCAACTCCTGACGGCCCTGGCTGCTCAGAGAGATGATGATGATGAGAGATGGATCCAAGATGACTCTTCCAGGCCCCAAGCGCCTCTCCTCGGGTCTGAATCCTTCCCCGTTCCCAGCCAAACACCCCATGCAGTATATGAGTCAAAAAGTCTTCTCACGGTGTAGACCTGTTCCCCATTGATAAACCTGAGTTGTGGAGGGGCTAAGGGGCTAGTGCAGACAGGTTTTGATTTAGAGGTGTGAAAGATGGGGTTGATCTTTAGGGTCTTGGGGAGCTGCAAGCTGTAAACCACCGGGTTTACTTTCCTCAGGACTCTGAAGAGAACAATAAACTTGGGCGCCAACTTTCTAGACTTCTTCCAGAGAGGTAAATCATAACTGGACAGCCAGATGTGTTGCCCAGGCTGTAAAGCAGGTCCCTGTCTTCTCCTTCGGTTCGCTGGGTAGAGACCAGTAAAATCTCTCTTGCCCTACTCCACTTTTGCTTTAGCATTTGGCCACAGAAAGGAGTCCTTGAGTTCAGGTATGAGGCTCCTTGTTCTAGACACACACCTTGCATACCTGCAAGTACTGTCAAACCTGTCATTCCTGGCCACCAATACCTTCTCCTGATGAACTCGAGAATCCTGGGAGTTCCTGGGTGAGCAGTCATTCTTGATGGATGACCTGGGTCCACATGGAACTTGGGATGTACAGCTGACCAGGAGGACTGTTCTTAGGAATCCCCCCTTGCACCTGGGCCTTGCAAACAAGAGCATTGATTCCCCAATGAATTGGCACGACCACCTTGGCTTGGGGCAAAATAGTGGTAGGCTGCTCCTCTCTTTCTGGTTCATCAAACTGACAGGACAAGGCAGCTGGCTTCTGGTTCTTGGACCTCAGTCAATAGGTCAGGATGCAATTAAAGAACAAAGCTCACTTGGCCTGCCTGGAATTCAGCCCCTTGGCCTCCTGAATATAAACCAGGTTCTTGTGGTCTGTCCAAACAACAGGAAGGTGTTTGGCCCTCTCTTGACAGTGATGCCATTCCTCCAAAGCAAACTTAACCGCAAGAAGCTCCCGATTCCCAGCGTCATCAGTCCTCTCTGCCCGGTATAGCTACCTGGAGAAGAATGCACACGGGTGCAGTTTACTGTCCGAAGGTGGTCGATGAGACAAGACAGCACCCTCTCCGATGTCTGAGGCGTCCACCTCCACAATGAAGGGAAGATCCGGGTTAGGAGAAACCAAGATGGGAGCTGACATGAACTGCTGTTTAAGCTCTGCAAAAGCAGCCTTCACCTCAGTAGTCCAGACAAAAGTGTCCATGGATTTCTTAGTTAGGGCCGCCAGCAGATCGGCCACTGAGCTAAAGTTCCAGATGAATTTCCAGAAGTTTACAAACCCCAGAAATCGTTGATTAGTTTGGCACTGGATGGTTGTGGACAATCCCTGACTGCCTGGGTCTTTGTAGGGTTTCATCTTGAGATGGTCAGTGGAGATGATGAACCCCAAAAATGAAACGGTTGTTACGTGAAATTCTGATTTCTCCAACGACATAAAGTCTGTCATCTAGTAGCCTCTTTAAAATGTTTCTGACGTGGGTGATATGTTCCCCCATGGACTTCAAGAAGATTTGGATATCATCAAAGTAGACAAAGACGTGCTTATGGAGAGTATCCCAGAGCATGTTGTTTATATAGGACTGACCTGTTGACTCAACCCAGCCCCAAATGCAGCCTAACCAAAGTTCTGTACAACTGCAACATGGGAAGAAAACTATAGGCCAGTTAGTCTGACCTCAGTGGTTGGGAAGATGTTGGAGTCGATTGTTAAGGATGTGGCTTCAGTGTACTTCAAAGCACATGATAGTCAGTATAGTTTCCTCAGGGGAAAATTTTGCCTGACAAATCTGTTGGAATTCTTTGAAAAAATAACAAGCAGGACAGACAAAAGAGAATTGGTGGATGTTGTGTACTTGGATTTTCAGAACTTTTAAGATCAAATTTTTTTCTCCTCGATGAATTGCCAACCACGGTTGACAAGCCCCATCTGCCCAAAGTGATTAGCTTTAAGGTGCCAGTAACCTGCCTTTTCCCCTTCTCCTGTCAGTAGAAATGGTTCTGCCGGGCTTAATAGCTAAGCCACGGGTGAAGGCCGGGAACTGGACTTGGTAGCCAGAGGCTATTTGAGATGCACGCCATTGGGAGCATTCAATACACAGTGGGAGTTTATCCCCACCACCTCCCCCACCCCAGCATGACAACATTATGGAACTTAACACCACAGATCTTTATGCCCAAGACAGGACATGCTTTGTGTTTTAATCCCATCAGTTTTATTCTTCACTGAAATTCTGTTAAATGTGCAGGGATGTAGATGCATGATATCAGGCATCAAAAACAGGAGACCACTGGGTTCAACACAAGAGATTCTACAAGCAAGCAAGTCACTTTTCGAACACAAGGCAGTTCAAAGTGCTTTACGTAGAACAAGATATAAAAATCAAACATCAAATTTCTAACAATATATAAGAGAATAAAATCACACAAAAAAATAGCTATGATAAATAGAAGTTACAATGCAGGAGATTCTAATTAAAAGCTACAGCGAAAAGAAAAATTTTAAGCCTTGATTTAAAAGGATGGAAAGTTGGGGCAAACTTCAGGTCCTCTGGAGGGTTATTGCAGATATGTGCAGCATAGTTACTAAAAGAACCTTCACCACGTTTAGTTTTGATCCTGGGGACGGAAAACAAACCTACCCCAGATGACCTGAGAACTTGGGGAGGTTCATCATGCAGCAAGTCACTCCAATTTGCAAATCTCACTCCACTCTTTAAGGGAGGAAGGCAAAAGAAAGGAAATTGTAGGTTATTAAGCCTAACATCAGTGGTTGGGAAAGCGCTGGAGTCTATTATTAAGGATGAGGTTTCAGAGTACTTAGAGACTAATGATAAATTTCTTTAAAGGGATATCTTGCCTGACAAATCTGTTAAGAGTTATTTGAGCAAGTAACAAGCACGGTGGACAAAGGAGAGGCAGTGGGTGTCACTCACTTGGATTTTCAGAAGGCATTTGATAAGGTGCCACACACGAGGCTGCTTAACAAGATAAAATCCTATGGTGTTACAGGAAAGATACTGGCATGGATAGAGGAATGGCTGACAGGCAGGAAGCAGTGAGTGGGAATAAAAGGGGCCTTTTTTGGTTGGCTGCTGGTGACTAGGGGTGTTTCTCAGGGGTCAGTATTGGGACCACTACTTTTCACATTGTTTGTCAGTGACTTGGATAATGGAATTGATGGCTCTGTGGCAAAGTTTGTGGATGATACGAAAATAGATGGAGGGGTAGGTAATGCTGAGGAAGTAATGTGATTGCAACAGGACTTGGACAAGTTGGAAGAATGGGCAAAAAAGTGGCAGATGGAATAGAGTGTTGGGAAATGTATGATCATACATTTTGGTAAAAGGATCAACAGTGCAGACTATTATCTAAATTAGGAGAAGGTTCAAACATCAGAGGTGCAGAGGGACTTAGGAGTCCTCATGCAAGACGGAATATTCCCCAGGCTGCTCCATGAGGTGAGGGAGGAGATTGCTGAGCCTCTGGCTAGGATCTTTATGTCCTCGTTGTCCATGGGAATGGTACCGAAGGATTGGAGGGAGGCGAATGTTGTCCCCTTGTTCAAAAGAGGTAGTAGGGATAGTCCGGGTAATTATAGCCTTACATCTGTGGTGGGAAAGCTGTTGGAAAAGATTCTTAGAGATAGGATCTATGGGCATTTAGAAAATCATGATCTGATCAGGGACAGTCAGCATGGCTTTGTGAAGGGTAGATCATGTCTGACAAGCCTGATAGAGTTCTTTGAGGAGGTACCAGGCATATAGATGAGGGTAGTGCAGTGGATGTGATAAACATGGATTTTAGTAAGGCATTTGACAAGGTTCCACATGATAGGCTTATTCAGAAAGTCAGAAGGCATGGGGTCCAGGGAAGTTTGGCCAGGTGGATTCAGAATTGGCTTGCCTGCAGAAGGCAGAGGGTCGTGGTGGAGGGAGTACATTCAGATTGGAGGGTTGTGACTAGTGGTGTCCCACAAGGATCTGCTCTGGGACCTCTACTTTTCATGATTTTTATTAATGACCTGGATATCGGGGTAGAAGGGTGGGCTGGCAAGTTTGCAGACGACACAAAGGTTGGTGGTGTTGTAGATAGTGTAGAGGATTGTCGATGATTGCAGAGAGACATTGATAGGATGCAGAAGTGGGCTGAGAAGTGGCAGATGGAGTTCAACCCGGAGAAGTGTGAGGTGGTACATTTTGGAAGGACAAACTCCAAGGCAGAGTACAAAGTAAATGGCAGGATACTTGGTAGTGTGGAGGAGCAGAGGGATCAGGGGGTACATGTCCACAGATCCCTGAAAGTTGCCTCACAGGTGGATAGGATAGTTAAGAAAGCTTATGGGGTGTTAGCTTTCATAAGTTGAGGGATAGAGTTTAAGAGTCGCGATATAATGATGCAGCTCTATATAACTCTGGTTAGGCCACACTTCGAGTACTGTGTCCAGCTCTGGTCGCCTCACTATAGGAAGGATGTGGAAGCATTGGAAAGGGTACAGAGGAGATTTACCAGGATGCTGCCTGGTTTAGAGAGTATGCATTATGATCAGAGATTAAGGGAGCTAGGGCTTTACTCTTTGGAGAGAAGGAGGATGAGAGGAGACATGATAGAGGTGTACAAGATAATAAGAGGAATAGATAGAGTGGATAGCCAGCGCCTCTTCCCCAGGGCACCACTGCTCAATACAAGAGGACATGGCTTTAAGGTAAGGGGTGGGAAGTTCAAGGGGGATATTAGAGGAAGGTTTTTTACTCAGAGAGTGGTTGGTGCGTGGAATGCACTGCCTGAGTCAGTGGTGGAGGCAGATACACTAGTGAAGTTTAAGAGACTACTAGACAGGTATATGGAGGAATTTAAGGTGGGGGGTTATATGGGAGGCAGGATTTGAGGGTCGGCACAACATTGTGGGCCGAAGGGCCTGTAATGTGCTGTACTATTCTATGTTCTATGTTAAGACTCCCAGAAGGTTAACTTACAGGTTGAGTCTGTGGTAAAGAAGGCAAATGCAATGTTGGCATTTATTTCAAGGGGAATAGAATATAAAAACAAGGAGATAATGCCAAGGCTTTACAAGACACTAGTCAGGCCGCACTTGGAGTTTTGTCAACAGTTTTGGGCCCCATAATTCAGAAAGGATGTGTTGTCATTGGAGAGTCCAGAGGAGGTTCACGAGGATGATTGCAGGAATGAAGGAGTTCACATATGAGGACTGTTTGGCAGCTTTGGGCTTGTACTCACTGAAATTTAGCAGAATACAGAGGGATCTCATTGAAACCTACCAAATGTTGAAAGGACTAGATAAGGTGGATGTGGAGAGGATGGTGGGGGTATCCAAAACTAGAGGACACAGCCTCAGAATTGAGGGGCGACCTTTTAGAACAAAGGTAAGGAGGAATTTTTATAGCCAGAGAGTAGTGAATCTGTGGAATACTCTGCCACAGTCTGCAGTGGAGGCCAAGTCTGTGTGTATATTTAAGGTGGAAGTTGGTCGTTTCCTGATCAATTAGGATATCAAAGGATATGGCAAGAGCGCAGGTGTATGGGACTGAACGGGATCCAGGATCAGCCATGATGGAATGGTGGAGCAGACTCAATGGGCTGAATGGCCTAATTCTGCTCCTACAGTATCTCTTACGGCCATATGGTCTAAGAGATCGGAGATGTATTTTGGCCCTAGACCATTCAAAGCTTTCTAAGCCAGTAGCAATATTTCAAAGTTAATCCTCTGATGTACAAGAAGTCGGTGTAGTGACCCGAGAACTGGAGTGACATGCTCTACTTTTTGGTCTTAGTGAGGATGTCTGAGGGGTTTTTACAGAGACCTGTGGAAACGCCATTACAGTAGCCAAGCCTACTAAAAATAAATGCATGAATGAGTTTTTCTAGATCTTGCTGAGATATAAGCCATTGAACTGTCACTATATTTTTACGATGGTGGTAGGGCCTACCTTGTAATTGTCCTAATGTGGCAGTTAAAATTTATGCTGGAAATCCAGAGCGAAATGCACAAAGTGGTGGAGGAATGCTAGCTCTAGTTCTAGTTCGAAATCCGGAGCTGGAGTCCCTGAGGCAATCCTATGTTGAGTTCAACGTTGACTGGCAACTCCAGTGACACCGCTGGTGCTAAACTGTATCAGCCTCTGCCATTCCTTTGGATTGAAGGATATCTTCAAGCTGCGATGCCTCAAAAAGGCGCCATCCATCATTAGGGACCCCCATCACCCAGGACATGCCCTCTTCTCATTGCTACCATCAGGGAGGAGATACAGGAGCCTAAAGACATACACTCGATATTTTAAGAACAGCTTCTTCCCCTCCGTGACATTCCTACAGAATGACTACAAGGTGAAGAAAATCAACTGGGCCCATAAAAGGGCTGACAGAAAAACCAGGAAAACTAGCAACAAGGAGGAACCCGTCCTACCTCCTGTCTTCCCTATATTTCCACAGTTTCTGGAAGGATCATCAGGATCCTGAAGAAATACCGGATTAATACCATCCACAAACCCGTAAGGAAGCTCAAATCACAGAGGGTCAAAGATGACCTGGGACTCAGGTCTGCTGACGTTTACAGAATTCCCTGTGAATGCGGAGCAACGTATATCGGCCAGACGCGACGCACGGTGGAGACCCGCATCAAGGAGCACAGGAGGTGTATCCGTTTGGGTTTCTCGGAGAAATCGGCGGAGGCAGAACACCACATTCACAATGGCTGACTTCGATGGCACAAGATTACTGCACCGTGCCAATGGCTTCTGGGACTGCCTGGTGAAGGAAGCCATTGAAATAAAAGTAGAGGAAAAGAATTTTAACAAAGGTGAAAGTCTCACTTCAAGTAAGAACTGGAATTCAATTGTAAACAAGGTGAGAGAGCGGAAACCTGATTGGATGAGGACTAACCAATCAGGAGGATTGGACGATGGTGGTATAAATACCACCGGACTAGACTTGCCCAGGCATCATCCCTGATGAAGATGGCAGAGTTTGTCATCAAAATGTCTGTGAAGATCAATACCTGTACCTGGCTGGAAGCCAAGAGAGCTTATTCATCATTTATACCAGGAAAGCACTGGATCCTTTCTCATGATGATTCAGATTCATCAACTGCATGGTGTGGGGGAACCTGCTGCATGGGCAACAGCTTGCTCTCCAAATCGTACTGCGCTATCTTGTGTATCACATAAACAGCTGGGACACAACATTCATGGTCGACCATGACCAACGGAGGGCCTCAGTTGCTGAGATCTCCACACAGGCACAACCTGTTCACTGATTATCTCTCTGCATCTCAGACGAAGTCTCCTTCAGTCTTATCGCTGCCTTCAGGAAGCTGGTATGAAGCCAAACTCTTAACCTCCTCCTCTGACATCAAATCCCAGCCAGGGCCCTGTGGCTTCAGAAGAGGAACACACTCAGTGGAAGATAAAATGTTGAAGGTGAAGGAAGCTGACTCTCACTTGCTGTGCAAGTGGAACAGAGACGTTTAGAGATGCGACACAGTAACAGGCCCTTTTAGTCCCCAAGCCCACACGTCCACTTACACCCGTGAGATCAGCTAACCTGCTAATCTGTGCACCTTTGGAAGGTGCAAGGAAACCAGAGTACCCAGAGAAAACTTGTGATCATCGGGAAAACGTACAAATCCTGACAGACAGAGGCAGGAACTGAACCATGTTTACTGGTACTCTAAAGTGTTACACCAACTGCTACGAGGAGGGAGGGATTTTGTTAGCCAGCAGCTGGTAAATCTGTGGAATTCATCGTCACAGACAGCTGTAGAGGCCAAGTCATGGGTTATATTTAAAGCAGAGGTTGATAGTTCTTGATTAGGTAGGGTTAGGTAGGTCAAAGGTTACAGGGAGAAGGCAGGAGAATGGGGTTAAGGGGATAATAAATCAGTCATGATCCAATGACAGAACACACACAAAGGGCTGAATGGCCTAATTCTGCTCCTATGTATTATGGTTAATTTCCTGATACAGATGACAAGCAACAACAGATTCTGCACTGATCCCTGCAGCACACCACTAGTCACAGGTCTCCAGTTAGAGAGGCAAACATCTACTACCACTTTGGGTTCTTCCCTTAAGCCAACATCTAGTCCAATTTACTACCTCAACCTGAATGGCAAGCAACTGAACCTTCTTGACCAATTTTCCATATGGGACCTTACCAAAGGCCTTACTAAAGTCCATGTAGGCAACATCCATTGCCTTGCCTTCATAAACGTTAGACAATAGACAATAGGTGCAGGAGTAGGCCATTCAGCCCTTCGAGCCAGCACCGCCATTCACTGTGATCATGGCTGATCATCCACAATCAGTATCCAGTTCCTGCCTAATCCCCATAACCTGGTAACCTCCTCAAAAACCTCTATGAGATTGGTTGGACACGACCTAAAACGCAAAAGATTTCCCAGAACAACCCACACAAAATGCTGGAGGAACTCAGCAGGTCAGGCAGTATCTATGGAGGGGAATAAACAGTCGACACTTCAGGCTGAGACCCTTCATCAGGACTGGTAAGGAAGCGGGAATAAGCCAGAATAAGAAGGTGGGGAGAAGGGAAAGGAGGGCAAGCTAGAGGTGATAGGTGGGAAAGGTAAAGCGTTAAGAAGAAGGGATCTGATAGGAAAAAAGAGTAGACCATAGGAGGAGGGGCAGTGAGAAGAGGTAAGAGGCCAGAGTAGGGAACAGAAGAGGAGGGGAGGAGGAAGGGAAAAATTACCAGAAGGAGAAATTGATGATCATACTATCAGGTTGGAGGCTATGAGGTGTTGCTTCTCTGCCCTGAGGCTAGCCTCTTTGCGGCACAAGAGGAGGCCATGGACACAGGGAAGTTCTGCTTTTAGCAGATGGAGCAGAGGAAGTAGCATCCCAATTGATGAGTGCCCCACCAATGTCAAGCAATCGCACCAGGAACACCAGGTACAATAGACAACCCCAGCAGATTCACAAATAAAGTGTTGCCTCACCTAGAAGGACTGTTTGGGGCCCTGAACTGAGGTGAGGGAGGAGGTGAATAGGCAGGTGTAGCCCTTAGGCTGCATGCAGGGGTATGTGCCATGAGGAGGGACAAATGGGAGGTAAAGACGTGTTTGGTGGTAGGATCCCATTGACAATGGCGGAACTACAGAGACTGATGTATTGGATGTGGAGACTCATGGAGAGGTAGGTGAAGACAAGAACTCTGTCCCTGTTCAGGTGGCAGGAAGATGGGGTAAGTATGGATGTCTGGGAAGTGGAGGAGATACAGGTGAGGGCAGCATCAACAGTGGAGGAAGGGAAACCCCATTCTTTGAAAAAGGAGGACATTTCTGATTTCCTGGAAAGGAAAGCTTCATCCTGGGAACAGATACAGCGGAGATGAAGAAACTGAGAAAAAGGAGCAGCATTTTTACAGGAGACAGAGTGGGAAGAGGCATAGTCAAGATAGCTGTGGGAATCGGTACATTTATGAAATATATCGGTAGACAGTTTGTCTCCAGAGATGAAGTCAGAAAGGTTGAGAAAGGGGAAGGAGGTGTCAAAAATAGACTGTGAATTTAAGGGCAGGGTAGAGGTTGGAGGCAAAGCTGATGAGATTGAAGAGCTCAGCATGGGTGCAAGAAGCAGCACCAATGCAGTGGTCAATGTAGTGGAGGAAGAGTTGGGGAGCATTACCAGGAAAGGCTTGGAACATGGACTGCTCTACATAGTCAACAAAGAGGCAGGCATAGCTGTGACCCATGGCTACCTCTTGAACTTGGTGAAAATGGGAGGAGCCGAAGGAGAAATTGTTGAGAGTGAAGACCAGGTCTGCCAGACGGAGGAGGGTGGTGGTGGAGGGGGTTTGGTTGGTTCTTTTGTCAAGAAAGAAGCAGAGAACTTTGAGGCTTTCTTGACGGGGATAGAATTGTATGCGGACTGAAAATCTATGTTGAAGATGGGGCGTTCAGGGCCTGGGAGTTGAAAGTTGTTGAGCAGAAGGAAAGCATGAGAAGTGTCGGGAATGTAGATGGGAAGGGACTGAACCAGGGGCGATAGAATGGAGTCAAGGTATGCAGACACGAGTTCAGTGGGGCAGGAGCGGGCAGAGACAACGTGCCTACCTGGTCAAGTCAGGTTTGTGCATCTTGGCCTATCTGACCTCCCATGTACAAAGCCTCGTTGAGTATTCCTAATCAGGCCGTGTCCATTCAAATGCTTATATATCGGGTCCTAAAGAATACCTTCCAATAATTTATTCAACATGCTAATGTCAGCTTGGGTCTCAGCACCCACAGACCCAGAGATCTACTTGCATCTTATTGTCTGCCTACACTGCACTTTCTCTGTAACGGTAACACTATATCGCGCACAGTTTCACATTTTACTAACTTGAATTTCTTTTTATGTTTATTTAGAGATACAGCACAGTAACAGGCCATTTCTGGCTCAACGAGCTCACACTGCCCAATTACACCATGTGAACAATTAACTTACCAACCTGTACGTCTTTGGAATGTGGGAGAACGACACGGGGAGGACGTACAAACTCCTCACAGACAGCAACAGAATTGAACCTAGTGGTGTCACATGTTATACTAACTGCCCTGCCACTGTGCTAACTGTTCACGCTGAACAAGATACAGGGAGGGCAGGAGACAAAGAACAAGATCAGTGATGGGGAAGAAGGCAAGAGAGATACAATTACAAAATGGCAGAATGGGGAGTGGAAGACGAGAGAAGTGGAGGGGCAGAACTTGCCAGAAGTTAGAGAAAACTCATGGAGTAGTCCAGGAGCTAAGTCCTTCCAGTACCCCCAGCCTTATACTCCCACCTCACCACACGCGATCTCAGCCCTTCCCCACCCAGGTGAACCCCATGTCTGGACCATAAGGCCATAAAACATAGGAACAGAATTAGGCCATTCAGCCCACTGAGTCTGCTCCACCATTCCATCATGGCTAATTTATTATCCCTCTCAACCCATTCTCCTGCCTTCTCCTATAACGTTTGACACTCTGATTCAAGAATCTCTCAACCATCTCTTTAAATATACCTAATGACTTGGCCGCCACAGCCAACTGTGGCAGTGAATTCCACAGATTCCTCCTCAGCTTTGTTCTAAGTAGATGCCCCTCTATTCTGAGACTGTCCCCTCTGGTCCTAAATCCCACCCCCCACTGTTAGAAACATCCACTCTATCTACGTCTTTCAATATTCAGTAGATTTCAATGTGATCCCCATCGTTCTTCTAAACTCCAGCAAGTTCAGGCCCAGAGCCACCAAATGCTGCTCACACGTTAACCCTTGCATTCCTGGAATTATTTTCATAAATCTCTATTTGCACCCTTTCCAAGTCCAGTACATTGTTGCTAGGGACATCTCGGCGATGGAGAAAGTGCCTGCGTTACTCACGTTGGGTTTGGCGCTCTGTGTTGCTTCCTGATGCTCAGGTCTCACCTCCTCTTCAGGAAGGGTGGGCATACTGGGGGCTATGACACAACGGGCGCCACGGATCAGAGAGGGTTCAAGACCCACCAAGGAGAAGTTGTTCAGCAGCTGCCGCAGGGAGGAGATCGAGGCCAAATCTTCGTCTTCTGGTAACTGTGTCAATGTGAGAGATGAAAGGAGATGAGTCAAACCACAGACCTTCCTGACTGACACATGGCCCAGCTAAATGCTTCTATCCTCAGCTCCCTCCATGGTCAGGTTGACATCCCAGTGCATCACAAACACAAAAGATTCTGCAGATGTTGGAAATCCAGAGCCACACACACAAAATGCTGGAAGATCTCAGCAGGTCAGGCAGCATCTATGGAAATGAATAAACAGTCAACGTTTCTGGCCAAGACCTTTCATCAGGACTAGAATAGAAGGGGGGAGATGCTAGAATAAGAAGGTTGGTGGGAGGGGGAAAGGAGGACAAACTGGAAGGTGATAGGAGAAGCCAGGTGGATGGGGAGGAGGGATAAAGTAAGAAGATGAGAGGTGATAGGTGGAAAAGGCCAAGGGCTGAAGTAGAAGGAATCTGATAGGAGAAGAGAGTGGACCATGGGAGAAAGGGAAGAAGGAGGGACAGCGGAAGGGGGTGATGGGCAGGTGAGAAGACAAGAAAAGATAAGAGGGAAGTCGCAATTGGGAATGGTAAAAGAGAGAAGCGGGAGCGGGGAGAAATCGGACGCTGATGCCATGAACATCGATTTCTCCAACTTCCAGTAACTCTTCCCCCTCCCCTTCCCTTTTCTTCAATTCCCCACTTTGGCCTCTTACCTCGTTTTCTTAACACCTTCGAGCTTGTCCTCCTTCCCCTCCACCCACTTTCTTTCTCTGGCATCTTCCCTCCTCTTTTCCAGTACTGAAGAAGGGTCCTGGCCTGAAATGATGATTATTTATTCATTTCCAGAGATACAGCCTGACCTGCTGAGTTCCTCCAGCATTGTGTGTGTGTGAGTGTGAGAGAGTGTGTGTGTGTGTGTGAGTGTGAGTGTGAGAGTGTGTGCGTGTGTGAGTGCGTGCGTGTGTCTGTGTGTGTGTGTGTGTGTGAGAGAGAGAGACTGCGTGTGTCTGTGTGTGAGTGAGTGTGTGTGTGTGTGTGAGAGAGAGAGTGTGTGTGTGTGTGTGTGTGTGAGAGAGAGACTGTGTGTGTGTGTGTGTGTGTGTGTGTGTGAGAGTGTATGAGTGTGTGTGTGTGAGAGAGAGTGAGTGTGTGTGTGAGAGAGAGAGAGAGAGAGAGACTGCGTGTGTCTGTGTGTGAGTGAGTGTGTGTGTGTGTGAGAGAGTGTGTGTCTGTGCGTGAGAGAGACTGTGTGTGTGTGTGTGTCTGTGTCTGTGTGTGTGTGTGAGAGAGACTGTGTGTGTGTGTGAGTGTGTGTGTGTGTCTGTGTGTGAGTGTGAGTGTGAGTGTGTGAGTGTGTGTGTGTCAGTGTGTGTGTGTCTGTGTGTGTGTGTCTGTGTGTGTGTGTGTGTGTGTGTGTGTGTGTGTGAGTGTGTGTGTGCGTGTGTGTGTGTGGCCCACTCCATCAGCACAGCAGCTCCCGGCAGAGGACCTGACTCACTTCTGGCTCTCAAGTAGCCAAAGTCTCAGCAGTTTTCAGAGACACAAGGGATGCTGGATGCAACTCCCACAGAATGCTGGAAGATCTGAGCAGCTCACGCAGTATCCATGGAAGGTCTTGTTCTTCCTGTTAAAAGGTCTCAGCCTGAAATGTGGACTGGTCATTTCCCTCCATGGGCACTGGCTGACCTGCTGAGGTCCCTAGTACATTGTGTGTCCTGCTCTGAGCAGCTTTCATTTGGCTGGCT
Source organism: Mobula hypostoma (assembly GCF_963921235.1). Lineage (NCBI taxonomy): Eukaryota > Metazoa > Chordata > Chondrichthyes > Myliobatiformes > Myliobatidae > Mobula > Mobula hypostoma. Next base: position 1,865,397 of record NC_086107.1, read on the forward strand.
CTGGAGTGTGGGTGAGCAGGTAATCTGACTGCAGTCTTAAGTCACACTTTTACTGGACACACAGGGAAAGCATGGGAGAAGGTTGCAAGTATCCAGCTGCTAGGTTCAAAGCAAATTTATTATCTATGTCACCATATACAACCCTGAGACTCATTTTCTTGCAGGCATTCACAGTAAGTGGACAGAAACACAGAAGAACCAATGAAAAACCAACCAGTGTGCAAAAGACAACAAACTGTGCAAATACAAAAAGAAAATAATAATTATAAATAAATGAGCAATAAATATCAAGAACATGAGTTGTAGAGCCCTTAAAAGTGAGTCCAAAGGTTATGGAATCAGTTGAGATGGTGAAGAGGAAATAGCTGGTTGAACTTGGTTTTCAACAGGGTTTCTCTGGTTTTCTCCCATATCCCAAAGACGTTTGGGTTAATAGGATCAGTTCGGACAGTTGAGGGCCTTGGAGGGGCCTTTGAGGTTCAGAGTCTGCTGCATCTATAAGAATATGTGCATTACTCAGCCAACAGTGCTTTGGAGGACTGGATTGAGTTTATTGTCATCTGCATAAATCCCTGCCTGCACAGGTTCAGGTTCAAGTTCAGTTTATTGACATTCAGCCATGGACATGTACATCACCAAACAAAACAACATTCCTCCGGACCAAGATGCACAACACACAAGGTACATATAGCTCACACACTTAACACATTAAGTAATATTACCACAAATAAATTAACAAATAATCAGGTGAATTAACGACACATTAAAAAACAAATAGTATAATCTTACTGACGTTTCATACGTGATGAGACCTGGGTGGCGGCAAGGAGTTCAGTAGTCTCAGGGGAGGGATCATTGACAATGCCAAGGGCCCTGCACACACAGCGCTCCGGATAAATATCTCCGATGGGTAGAAGAGAGACCCTGATGGTTCTCTCAGTAGTCTTCACAATACTTCGTTGGGACTTGTGGTCAGATGCCTTGCCGGATCATCATGCAGCTGGTCAGGGCACTGTTGTAAAAATTGGTTAGAATGGGAGGAAGGGAGTCTTGCTTGCTTCAGTCTCCTCGGGAAGTGGAGACCCTGCTGTGCTTTCTTGCCCAAAGAGGTGCAATGTAAAATGAGTTTCCAGCAGCATCCACCTCTCATACCCACACTGACACAGTCACTGTCCTACTGTTTTCAGAAGCCCTGCTGCTGCCTAAAAGAGTTACTTTGCTACTTTATCCTGATAACAGAGGGGATAACTTCACTCACCCCAACACTGAACTGTTCCCACAGCCTATGGACTCACTTTCAAGGGCTCTTCATCTCACGTTTGTGATATCTATTGCTTATTTTTTCCTTTTTGTATTTGCAGTTTGTTGGCTTTTGCACACTGCTTGTTGGTCCATCTTGTTGTGGGTAGTCTCTCATTGATTCTACTGTGTTTCTTTGTATTTACTGTATATGCTTGCAAAAATGAATCTCAGAGTTGTACGTGGTGACATACTGTATATTGACTTTGATAATAAATTTACTTTAAACTTTACACTCGTGCTGAAGAATGACAATAAACAATTTTGAAACTTGAATCACGGGCACTTTTTTCAGATAAGTGGCATTCAGAAGAAAAAAACATAAATCTTACACAATTTTTCCCAAAAAGGAACATAATTGGAACAAAAGCAATGTGCATTTTAGTGCAAATCTTTTCACTACCTCGGTATATGAGACAATAATAAACCAATTCCAATTCCAACTCCAAATAACCAAAGTGGTCACATTCACGAATGGATGGCCACAAGAGTCCCAGAGGTACTTCATGTGGTCAACGGGACATTTGGTGATAACCTGCTGGAGATCCATCCCTTCATTACAAGGCCATAGAAGCAGAATTCGGCTATTCAGCCCATTCAGTCTGTCCACCATTGGGCACCACAGACGCGTAGCAGTTAGTGCAACACTATAACGCTATTATATCTCAGAGCACTGGAGTTCAGAGTTCAAAGTTCAAAGTAAATTTATTAACAAAGTACATCTTCAGTTGTCCATTGAAATCCGATGACGAAGTCCACTCCTTTAATGGTGAGATCTTTGATGACTATACAGTCCTATCCTAGACCCACAAGCTCTATTGCAGGTAGGAAGCTTTGTCACATGGTGTGAGCAGAATTATCTGTAGCTTAATGTGAAAAAGACTAAGGAGCTGGTGGTGGACCTGAGGAGAGCTAAGGTACCGGTGACCCCTGTTTCCATCCAGGGGGTCAGTGTGGACATGGTGGAGGATTACAAATACCTGGGGATACGAATTGACAACAAACTGGACTGGTCAAAGAACACTGAGGCTGTCTACAAGAAGGGTCAGAGCCATCTCTATTTCCTGAGGAGACTGAGGTCCTTTAACATCTGCCGGACGATGCTGAGGATGTTCTACGAGTCTGTGGTGGCCAGAGCGATCATGTTTGCTGTTGTGTGCTGGGGCAGCAGGCTGAGGGTAGCAGACACCAACAGAATCAACAAACTCACTCGTAAGGCCAGTGATGTTGTGGGGATGGAACTGGACTCTCTGACGGTGGTGTCTGAAAAGAGGATGCTGTCCAAGTTGCATGCCATCTTGGTCAATGTCTCCCATCCACTACATAACGTACTGGTTGGGCACAGGAGTACATTCAGCCAGAGACTCATTCTACCGAGATGCAGCACTGAGCGTCATAGGAAGTCATTCCTGCCTGTGGCCATCAAACTTTACAACTCCTCCCTTGGAGGGTCAGACACCCTGAGCCAATAGGCTGGTCCTGGATTTATTTCCTAATTTACTGGCATAACTTACATATTACTATTTAACTATTTATGGTTCTATTACTATTTATTATTTATGGAGCAACTATAACGAAAACCAATTTCCCCCGGGGTTAATAAATTGTGGCTATGACTGTGACATATATATGTGGTCGTGGTGGCAACCATGGCTGCATTTCTCCTGGCTCTCTTCTGCTGTCTTCTGGTTGTTCTTTCCATCTCCAGAAGATGAATCCTATCCCTACACAGCTGTCGCCAAGTGGTACGGTCAGCAGCAACAGCCTCCAGATCCACGGGTCTGATCTTGCACTTCCTTAAAGCATTCTTCATCTGATCCTTATAGCGCTTCTTCGGTCTTCCAGCTGAGCGTTGACCATGATGTAGCTGGCTGTATAACATTCTGCGGGGTAGCCGACGTGGGGGCATCCTTATCACGTCCCCCAGCCACTGCTGACGCTGGGTGATCATGGGCTCAATACTCCTGCAGTTGGTCTTTACAAGTATTTCAGTGTGTGACACCCGCTCACGCCAGGTAATTCCCAGGATGTGCTGGATGCAGCTTATGTGGAAGTGCTCCAAGGACTTGATGTGATGGCTGTAGGCTACCCAAGCTTCACAGCTATAAAGGAGGGTGGTGACACAGACCGCTTGGTATACGGCGACCTTTGTGGAGGGACAAAGGCTCCTGTTCTGAAAAACCCTACGCCAAAGTCTCCCAAAGGCAGCTGATGCCTGTTTAATGGGGCTCTGGATGTCGTTGTCAATGCCGCTATCCTCAGAGAGAATGCTCCCCAGATATTTGAAAGATGGCACTACTGACAGCTTTTCAACACCAACAGTGAAGGCAGGTAGAGTGGGTGGGACACTGGTACTCCACTGGCAAACCACTTCTGTCTTGTATGTACTTCAAAGTACATATGTCACCATATATAACCCTGAGATTCATTTTCTTGCGGGCATACTCAATAAATCCAATAACCATAATAGAATCAATGAAAGACTGCACCAACATGGTGGACAACCTGTTGCAAAAGACAACAAACTGCAAATACAAAAATAAATAATAATAATAATAATAAATAAGAAATAAATTTCGAGAACGAGATGAAAAGTGAATCCATAGGTTGTGGGAACAGTTCTGTGACGGAGCGAGCGAAGTTGAGTGAAGTTATCCCCTCTGGTTCAAGAGCCTGAAGGTTGAGGGGTAATAACTGTTACTGAACCTGGTCCTGAGGCTCCTGTACCTCTTTCATGATGACAGCAGTGAGGAGAGAACATGACCTGGGGGGGGTGCGGTCCCTGATGATGGATGCTGCTTTCCTGCAACAACAGTCCATGTAGATGTGCTCAATGATAGGAGGATTTTACCCTGGATAGACTGAGCTGTGTCCACTACTTTTTGTAGGATTTTCCATGAAAGGACATTGGTGTTTCCATACCAGGCCATGATGCAGCCAGTCAATATACTCTCCACCATACATCTATAGAAGTTTGTCAAACTTTTAGGTGTCATGCTGAATCTTCACAAACTCCTAATTCAATTCTGATGTCCTCTGTAAGGAGTTTGTGTTTTCTCCACATGACCGTGTGGGTTTCGTCTGGGTGCTCCAGTTTCCTCCCACAGTCCAAAGATGTACCAGTATGTTGATTGGTCATTGTAAGTTGTCCTGTGATTAGGCCAGGGTTAAATTGGGCAGCGCAGCTTGGGCCAGAAGGGAAGTACTCCACGCTATGTCGCTAAATTAAAAAATAATAATAATTTGATCCTGGCTGATTTAATTTGTCTCTCAGCCCCATGAGCATGGTACAAGACACAAAAACTGACACTGGCAGCCAGTCAAGGCCAACACTCTGGAGGCTGATTGCTCGAGGGGGCAGTGGAGAAACAGAGGAAAGAGTGGCCAGTAAATCTCTGGCACAAAAACAGCTCTCCGGAGTCACACCAGGTCACCTTCAACATGGTGTGGACCTCCACAGTGAGCCACAGGGCAGATGCCTTGCAGGCTGTGGCGTTCCTGCTGATGACTGGAGCTAGACCATCAAACCGTAAGACATTCGAGCGGAATTAGGCCATTCAATAGACAATAGACAATAGACAATAGGTGCAGGAGTAGGTCATTCAGCCCTTTGAGCCAGCACCGCCATTCACTGTGATCATGGCTGATCATCCACAATCAGTACCCCGTTCCTGCCTTCTCCCCATATCCCTTGACTCCGCTATTATTAAGAGCTCTATCTAACTCTTTCTTGAAAGCATCCAGAGAATTGGCCTCCACTGCCTTCTGAGGCAGAGCATTCCACAGATCCACAACTCTCTGGGTGAAAAAGTATTTCCTCAACTCTGTTCTAAATGGCCTACCCCTTATTCTCAAATTGTGGCCTCTGGTTCTGGACTCCCCCAACACTGGGAACATATTTCCTGCCTCTGGCGTCTTCAATCCCTTAATAATCTTATATGTTTCAATCAGATCCCCTCTCATCCTTCTAAATTCCAGTCAAGCCCAGTCGCTCCAATCTTTCAACATATGGCAGTCCCGTCATCTTGGGAATTAACCTTGTGAACCTCTGCTGCACTCCCTCAATAGCAAGAATGTCCTTCCTCAAATTTGGAGACCAAAACTGTGCACAATACTCCAGGTGTGGTCTCACCAGGGCCCTGTACAGCTGCAGAAGGACCTCTTTGCTCTTATACTCAATTCCCCTTGTTATGAAGGCCAGCATGCCATTAGCTTTCTTCACTGCCTGCTGTACCTGCATGCTTACTTTCACTGACTGATGAACAAGTACACCAAGATCTCGTTGTACTTCCCCTTTTCCTAATTTGACACCATTCAAATAGTAATCTGCCTTCCTGTTCTTGCCACCAAAGTGGATAACCTCACATTTATCCACATTAAACTTCATCTGTCATGCACCTTCCCACTCACCCAAACTGTCCAAGTCATCCTGCATTATCGCAATATCCTCTGCACATTTCACACTGCCACCCAGCTTTGTGTCATCTGCAAATTTGCTAATGTTACTTTTAATCCCTTCATCTAAATCATTAATGTATATTGTAAATAGTTGCGGTCCCAGCACCGAGCCTTGCGCTACCCCACTAGTCACCGCCTGCCATTCTGAAAGGGACCCGTTGATCCCTACTCTTTGTTTCCTATCTGCCAACCAATTTACGATCCATGTCAGTACCCTACCCCCAATACCATCTGCTCTAATTTTGCCCACTAATCTCCCATGTGGGACCTTATCAAAGGCTTTCTGAAAGTCCAGGTACACTACATCCACTGGCTCTCCCTTGTCCATTTTCATAGTTACATCCTCAAAAAATTCCAGAAGATTAGTCAAGCATGATTTCCCCTTCGTAAATCCATGCTGACTCTGACTGATCCTGTTACTGCTATCCAAATGTGTCGCTATTTCATCCTTTATAATTGACTCCAGCATCTTCCCCACCACTGATGTCAGGCTAACTGGTTTATAATTCCCTGTTTTCTCTCTCCCTCCTTTCTTAAAAAGTGGCATAACTTTAGCTACCCTCCAGTCCTCGGGAACTGATCCTGAATCTATAGAACATTGGAAAGTAATTACCAATGCGTCCACGATTTCTAGAGCCACCTCCTTAAATACCCTGGGGTGCAGACCATCAGGCCCTGGGAATTTATCAGTCTTCAGTCCTATCAGTCTGTCCAACACCATTTTCTGTCTAATGTTTGTGTCTTCCCTAGTGAAGACAGATCCAAAGTACCTGTTCAACTCGTCTGCCATTTCCTTGTTCCCCATAATAAATTCACCCGTTTCTGTCTTCAAGGGCCCAACTTTGGTCTTAACTAATTTTTTCCTCTTCACATACCTAAAGAAGCTTTTACTATCCTCCTTTATATTCTTGGCTAGCTTGCCTTCGTATCTCATCTTCTCGCCCCGTATTGCCTTTTTAGTTATCCTCTGTTGCTCTTTCAAATTTCCCAGACCTCTGGCTTCCCGCTCATCTTTGCTATGTTATACTTCCTCTCTTTTATTTTTATACTGTCCTTGACTTCCCTCGTCAGACACGGTCACCCCTTACTCCCCTTAGGATCTTTCTTCCTCTTTGGAGTGAACTGATCCTGCACCCTCTGTATTATTCCCAGAAATTCGTCCCATTAAGGCTGAATAATTTTTTCTCTCAACCCCATTCTCCTGCTTCTCTCCATTACACAGAACATAGAACATGGAACACTACAGCACAGAAACAGGCCCTTCAGCCCATCTAGTCCTTGCCAAACTATTGATCTGCCTACTCCTAATGACTAGAGCCCTCCATACCCCCTCATCCAAGGACCTATCCAAATTTCTGTTAAGAGTCAAAATCGAACCTGCATCTGCTACTTGTGCTGGCAGCACATTCCACACTCTCACCACCCTCTGAGTGAAGAAACTCCCCCTCATGTTCACCTGAAACATTTCACCTTTCATTCTTAATGCATGACCTTTAGTTCTAGTCTCACCCAACCTCAGTGGAAAAAGCCTGTCGGCATCTACCATGTCTACACCCCTCATAATTTTGTATACTTCTATCAAATATCCCCTCATTCTCCTACACTCCAGGGAATAAAGTCTATGTTGTGCTAACCTTTTAATCTTTTAATCTAACCCTTGCCTCCTCATAGACTACTGCTGGTAGAAGCAGAGTTAACAGGGAACTTTCCAAAAGGGATTAGAGGAAGTCTGCAGAAGGAAATGCTTTTCTGAAGAAGCTCATGTATGACAAGAAGGGTAGACTCCTTGTACCATGTAATGTTGACTTCGCTGTTTGGCAGCGCAGTAGCATAGTGGATAATGTAACACTTTACAGTGTCAACAATCACCGATTGGTGTTCAGTTCCCGCAACTTTCTGTGACGAGTTTGTACGTTCTCCCTGTGACCACATGGGTTTCCTCCAGGTGCCCTGGTTTCCTCCACATTCCAAAGACTTACAGGTTGGGGTTAGTAAGTTTGGGTATGCTATGTTTGCGTGGAAGTGTGGCCACACTTACAGGCTTTCCCCAGCACATCCTTGGACGATGTGTTGGTTGTTGGTGCAAACGATTCATTTCACTGTTTCAACGTACAATCAACCATCCTTATCCTGAAAAGTCAGTTCTGTTCTGTTGGACTGGGCAGATGAGATCTACAGTGAGATCCAACTGTTGGCTCTGCAACACTCTGTGGAGAGCAAAGGGCATGACAGGGCACAGAAGTAATCATGGTCATCCACTGCAACCAAGGAAGACCCCAACTCTGACGATGAATCATATCACTGGACCGGAAATCTGAGCTGCCCCGGTATAGTGGCTTTTCCAGCCTAAAAACTCCAGCACAGCTTTCTTGCTATCATCAGGTACAATGGACAACCACCACCACAAGTGACAAATAAAGCTAATCTTTAGACTGTAGCTACCATCTTAATTATGCTTCAACGTAATGTTGCCATGATGAAATTGAGTGTGCCCGGCCTTTTGGTCCGAGAGGACATCATGGGGGTCAGCTGGTCAAACAGGCATTTTCTGTTGGATACGGATCAGTTGTTATATACAGTAAACTGCCCCCTCCCTGTGGAATTTAGATCATCAAGAGTGCCCTGTCTGGCTGTATCATTGTGTGGTACGAAAGCTGCAAGGCATTGGATCACAAGACCCTACAGAGGAGTGAAAATTGCCGAGATGATATGGGGATCTCCTCCCCACTATTTGTGACATTTACCGGGAGTCACAAGACAAGACAAAGGAGCAGAAGTAGGCCATTCAGCCCATCAAGTCTGCTCCGCAGCTCCCCCATGAGCTAAACTATTCACCCATCTAGTTCCAATTTCCGGCTTTTTCCCCATATCCCTTGATACCCTGGCCAATTAGATACCTGTCAATCTCCTCCTTAAACACCCTCAATGCTCGGGCCTCCACAGCTGTATGTGGCAACGAATTCCACAAATCCACGACCCTCTGGCTAAAAAAATTTCTCCACATCTCTGTTTTAACTGGGTACCCTCTAATTCTAAGACTATGGCCTCTTGTCCTGGACTCACCCACCAAGGGAAACAATCTTTCCACATCTACTCTGTCCAATCCTTTCAACATTCGAAATGTTTCTATGAGATCCCCTCTCATTCTTCTACACTCTAATGAATACAATCCAAGAGCCGACAAACGCTCCTCATATGTTAGCCCCTGCATTCCAGGAATCATCCTTGTAAATCTTCTCTGAACTCTTTCCAACATCAGTACATCCTTTCTATGATAGGGGGTCCAAAACTGCACACAGTATTCCAAATGAGGTCTCACTAATGCCCCATAGAGCCTCATCAACACCTCCTTACTCTTATACACTATTCCTCTTGAAATGAATGCCAACATAGCATTCGCTTTCCTTACCGCCAACACCGCCAAGTGTTGCAGACAAAAGGCCTGAGACATTTTTGAGGACCCCTACCACCCACCTCACAATTTCTTTCACCCACTATTGTCAGGAAGGAGATACAAAAGCATCAGGACTAGGACTGCCCGACTAGGTAACAGCTTCTTCCCTCAGGCTGTGAGACTAATGAATACCCTGCCACCACTGAGGTCTCGACACGAGGACAGCGAGCTGTTTACTGTTTCCCTGTGCTGCACAAGACATGCATTTGGAAATACATTTATTAACTTATCTATGGTAATATTTTGTTTTATGTGCTGTGTGTGATACCTGCTTTATGGGTACACCGTGGTCCAGAGGAACGTTGTTTCGTTGGGTTGTATATATGTATTGTGGGTGACCGTGGTCCAGAGGAACGTTGTTTCGTTGGGTTGTATATATGTATTGTGGGTGACCGTGGTCCAGAGGAATGTTGTTTCGTTGGGTTGTATATATGTATTGTGGGTGACCGTGGTCCAGAGGAACGTTGTTTCATTGGGTTGTATATATGTATTGTGGGTGACCATGGTTCAGAGAAACGTTGTTTCGTTGGGTTGTATATATGTATTGTGGGTGACCATGGTCCAGAGAAACGTTGTTTCGTTGGGTTGTATATATGTATTGTGGGTGACCATGGTCCAGAGGAACGTTGTTTCATTGGGTTGTATATATGTATTGTGGGTGACTGTGGTTCAGAGGAACGTTGTTTCGTTTGGTTGTATATATGTATTGTGGGTGACGGTGATCCAGAGGAACATTGTTTCGTTTGGTTGTATATATGTATTGTGGGTGACGGTGGTCCAGAGGAATGTTGGATTGTATATATGTACAGTCAGATGACATAAACTTGAACTTGAAAGCTCCACAATGAATAGTCACTGGGGACAGATTCCAAACATGGATAAAGAATTTCAAGGATTCTGCATTTGGATCACGTTGCCCTAGTGACTGTCAACTTTTAAAAATTCAACATTCAAGAGATTCAAGATTGTTTAATGTCATTTCCTGTACACAAGTGTAAACGAGAGTGAAATAGATGTTACTCCAGATCCGACGCAGCACAAAACAAACACGATAAGATAAAGAACACTATAATAAAAACACACAATAAATATAAATACATGAGATAGCTTATATACAGATTGATTGTATGTCCATAAAGTGAGCTGGGCACAGGGGTGTCTGTACTTAAGGTACTTATTGGTGGTTGGGGGTGTGGAGGGTGGGTTTGTGGGTGGAGGTGTTGATCAGCCTTACTGCTTGGGGAAAGGAACTGTTTTTGAGTCTGGTGGTCCTGGTGTGGATGCTGCGTAGCCTTTCCCTGATGGGAGTGGGACAAACAGTCCTTGAGCAGGGTGGGTGGAATCCTTCATGATGTCACTGGCCCTTTTCCGGCACCTTTCTGTATATAGAACAGTCAACAAATCTCATGACATATGCCGGTGATATTAAACCTGATTCTGGTATGTCCTTGACGACTAATTAGGAATTCTTTGGAATGATTCTTAATTCTTCAGAGAAATTAGGAATGTAGAGACTCACGGTGGTGGGGGGAAGCTGTTCTTCAGCCTCTGGGCTCAGTCTTTGCTTCACATCCACCTCCTGGGACCGCGATCCACCCACGCTATTCCTTGTGGTTAAAAAAAAACAGTAACAAAATAAATTACCCGAGTTGGCAAGAGAATTCTGAGAGCAACCAGCTTCCTGTAATCGGTCAGTCTTCAGTCACTGGGACATTCACTTTAAAGTTAGGGAACTGGTCCTGAATCCCATCCAAGAGAACCAAGCCAATAATTAAAGCCCTCACACTCAACATGGTACTGAGCGAGGGCAGCAGGGCATTGTAGTCAGGATCACACTTTAAACTGTGTCCCTGAGATCAGACCATAAGACAGAGGAGCAGAATGAGGCCATTCAGCCCATTAAGACTAATCAGCCATTCCAACATGACTGATTTATTATCCTTCTCAACCCCATTCCCCTGCCTGCTTCACGTAACCTTTGAGGCTCTGACTAATCAAGAATTTATCCATAAGACCATAAGACATTGGAGCAGAATTAGGCCTTCCAGCCATATAACCATATAACAATTACAACACGGAAACAGGCCATCTCGGCTCTTCTAGTTTGCGCCGAACGCTTACTCTCACCTAGTCCCATCTACCTGCACTCAGCCCATAACCCTCCATTCCTTTCCTGTCCATATACCTATCCAATTTTTTTTTAAACAACATCAAACCTGCCTCTACCACTTCTGCTGGAAGCTTGTTCCACACAGCTACCACTCTCTGAGTAAAGTTCCCCCTTGTGTTACCCCTAAACTTTTGCCCCTTAACTCTCAACTCATGTCCTCTTGTTTGAATCTCCCCTACTCTCAATGGAAAAAGCCTGTCCACGTCAACTCTATCTATCCTCCTCATAATTTTAAATACCTCTATCAAGTCCCCCCCAACCTTCTACGCGCCAAAGAATAAAGACCCAACTTGTTCAACCTTTCTCTGTAACATCCTTCAAGACTGCTCTGACATTTGATCATGGCTGACCCACATCCCTTTCAACCCCATTCTCCTCAAACACATCTTCCTGAACCCCATTCTCCTCAACCCCATCTTCCTGAACCCCATTCTCCTGAACCCCATCTTCCTGAACCCCATCCTCCTCAACCCCATTCTCCTGAACCCCATTCTCAACCCTATCCTCCTGAACCCCATCCTCCTCAACCCCATCCTCCTGAACCCCATTCTCCTGAACCCCATCCTCCTGAACCCCATCCTCCTCAACCCCATCCTCCTCAACTCCATCCTCCTCAACCCCATTCTCCTGAACCCCATCCTCCTCAACCCCATCCTCCTCAACCCCATCCCCCTGAACCCCATTCTCCTGAGCCCCATTCTCCTGAAACCCATTCTCCTGAACCCCATCCTCCTCAACCCCATTCTCCTGAACCCCATTTTCCTGAACCCCATTCTCCTGAAGCCCATCCTCCTCAACCCCATCCTCCTCAACCCCATCCTCCTGAACCCCATCCTCCTGAACCCCATTTTCCCAAACCCCATTCTCCTGAACCCCATCCTCCTGAAACCCATTCTCCTGAACCTCACCCTCCTCAACCCCATCCTCCTCAACCCCATTCTCCTGAACCCCATTTTTCTGAATGACCTGACCTCCACCGCCACCAGTGGCAATGAATTCTACAGATTCATCACCTACTGGTTAAAGAAATCCCTCCTCATCTCTGATCTAAATGGATGTCCCTCTATTCCGAGATTGTGTTCTCTGGTCCTAGACTCTCCCACCACAGGAAACATTCTCTCCACATCCACTCTCTCAAGCCCTTTCAACATTCTGTAGGTTTCAATGAGATTCCCCTCATTCTTCTAAACTCTAGTGAGTACAGGCCCATCAAACATAGAACCACAGAATCATAGAACACTACAGCATGGAAAACAGGCCATTCAGCCCTTCTAGTCTGTGCCAAAACATTATTCCACTAGTCCCATTGACCTGCATCCAGTCCATAACCCTCCAGGCCTCTCCCATCCATGTATCTATCCAATTTGTTCTTAAAACTTAAGAGTGAGCCCACATTTACCACATCAGATGGCAGCTCGTTCCACACTCCCACCACTCTCTGAGTGAAGAAGTTCTGCCTAATGTTCCCCCTAAACCTTTCCCTTTTCACCCTAAAGCCATGTCCTCTCGTATTTATCTCTCCTAATTGAAGTGGAAAGAGCCTATTCACATTTACTCTGTCTATACCCCTCATAATTTTGTAAATCTCTATCAAATCTCCCCCTCATTCTTCTACGCTCCAATGAATAAAGTTCTAACCTGTTCAATCTTTCCCCGTAACTCAACTCCTGAAGACTCGGCAACATCCTGGTAAATCTTCTCTGCATGCTTTCAATCTTACTGATATCCTTCCTATAGTTAGGAGACCAGAACTGTACACAATACTCCAAATTTGGCCTCACCAATGTCTTATACAACCTCACCATAACATCCCAACTCCTATACTCAATACTTTGATTTATGAATGCCAGGATGCCAAAAGCCTTCTTTACAACCCTGTCTACCTGTGACAGACCCCCTGCTTCCTCAACACTACCTGCCCCTCCATCTATATTCATACCGTCTGCAAACTTGGCCACAAAGCCATCAAATCATTGACATACAATGTAAAAAGAAGTGGTCCCAACATGGTCCCCTGTGGAACACCACTAGTCACTGGCAATCAAACAGAAAAGGCTCCTTTTATTTCCAACTCTTCGCCTCCTGCCAATCAGCCACTGCTTTATCCACGCTAGAATCTTTCCTGTTATACCATGTGCTCACAGCTTGTTAAGCAGCCTCGTGTGGCACCTTGTCAAGGGCCTTCTGAAAATCCAAGTGTACAACATCCACCGATTCTCTTTCATCTATCCTGCTTGTTATTTCGTCAAAAAATTCCAACAGATTTATCAGGCAAGATTTTCCCTTAAGGAAGCAATGCTGACTTTGGCCTATTTTGTAATGTGCCTCCAAGTACACCAAAATCACATCCTTAACAATTGACTCCAACATCCTCCCAACCACTGAAGTCAGGCTAACAGGCCTATAACTTCCTTTCTTCTGCCTCCCTCCCTGTTTGAAGAGTGGAGTAACATTTGCAATTTTCCAGTACTCCAAGGTTTATTGATTCTTGAAAGATCATTACTAATGCCTCCGCAATCTCTTCAGCAACCTCTCAGACATCCCACCTCTCCCGGAAGTTCCGGGAGTCTCCCACATATGAATAGTGGCTCCCTAATGCCTGCAAATTATATACAATATCACGGAAATCAATTTTTTTGAGAGTGAGCGAGCGAGAGAGCGTGAGAGCAAGCAAGCGAGTGAGAGAGAAAGCAAAAGAGAAAGCGCGAGAGCGACCACGAGAGGGAGAGAGCGACAGGGAGCTATGGCAGAGTGTTCCAAAAAAAGAAAATATAAAACATACGTCACCCCGGACTACACTAAAGTGTACCCCTGCCTAATAGGGGTCAACATAATGACAGTGTTGCTCGCTGCACTGTTTGCAACAGTGACTTTTCTATTGCCCATGGTGGGTTAAGACTGTAAAAGACGTGTTGAGGTGAGTTTAACAGGTGTCATTCGTTCATTAGCATACCTAACGTTATTTAAACTAGCTGGCTAGCTGCTAAGGAGCTACTCTATTGCAGACATCCCACCTCTCCCAGAAGTCTCCTGCAAATTGATGGTGCTACCTCCCTGAAATAAGTTTTTGTAGGGTGGGATGTCTGATCTCTTTTAGAACCCTGAGGTGTAGTCCATCAGGTCCAGGTAACTTATTTACCCTCTAGCCTTTCAGTTTCCCAGCATCATCTCCCTAGTAATAGCAAAAGTAGTCTCTTCTGCCTCTTGATACTTCCAAACTTCCGGCATACTGCTAGTGTCTTCCACAGTGAAGGTTGATGCAGTCCAGGCAGCATCTATGGTAAAGAGTATTGTCGATGTTTCGGCCCAAGACCCTTCAGCAGGATTGGAGAAAGAAAGCTGAAGAGTAGATTTAAAAGGTGGGGGAGGGGAGAGAGAAACACCAGGTGATAGGGGAAACCTAGGGGGGGGTATGAAGTAAAGAGCTGGGAAGCTGATTGGTGAAAGAGACAGAAGGTTATGGAAGAAAGGAAAGGGGAGGAGCATAAGAACTGAAGAACGCAAGAACATAAGAAATAGGAGCAGGAGTAGGCCGTCTAGCCCGTCGAGCCTGCTCCGCCGTTCATTTCTGGCCATGGACACATCTCCACCTACCTGCCTTTTCCCCATAACCCTTATTTCCCCTAATACGCAAAAAATCTATCCAACCTTCCTCACCAGAGGAAGGTGAGGAGAAAAGGTGAGAGACGGAAAAGGGGATGGGAAATGTTGAAGGGTGGGGAGCATTCTTGGAAGCTTGAGGAATCAGTGTTCATGCCATCAGGTTGGAGGCTACTCAGACGGAATATAAGGTGTTGTTCCTCCAACCTAAGTGTGGCCTCATCATGACAGTAGAGGAGGCCATTGATTGACGTATCAGAATGGGAATGGGAAGTGGAATTAAAATGGGTGGCCACTGGGAGATCCCACTTTTTCTGGCAGACAGAGCATAGCTGCTTGGTGACGCGGCCTCCCAATCTACATCAGGTCTTACCAATATACAGGAGGCCACACCGGGAGCACCGAACACAGTAAATGACCCCAACAGACTCACAGGTGAAGTGTTGCCTCACCTGGAAGGACTGTTTAGGGCCCTGAATAGTGGTGAGGGAGGAGTTGTAGGGGCAGGTGTAGCACATGTTCTGCTTGCAAGGATAAGTTGCAGGAGGGAGATCAGTGGGTTGGGGGGGGGGAAATGAATGGACAAGGGAGTCGTGTAGGGAGCAATCCCTGCGGAAAGCAGAAAGTTGAGGGGAGGGAAGGACGTGCTTGGTGGTGGGATCCTGTTGGAGATGGTGGAAGCTTCAGAGAATTATGTGCTGGATGCGGAGGCTGGTGGGGTGGTAGGTGAGGACAAGAGGAATCCTAACTCTGGTGGGGTGGCAGGACGATGGGTTAAGAGCAGATGTGTGTGAAATGGAAGAGACGTGGTTGAGGGCAGCATTGATGGTGGAGGAAGGGAAGGCCCTTTCTTTTAAAAAGGAGGACATCTCCTTCGTTCTAGAATGAGAAGCTTCGTTATGAGAGCAGATGTGGTGGAGACGGAGAGATTGAGAGAAGAGGATAGCGTTTTTACAAGTAACTAGGTGGGAAGAGGTATAGTCCAGGAAGCTCTGAGAGTCTGTGAGTTTATAATTGACATCATTGTTTAAGTTGTCTCCAGAGATACAGACAGTGAGATCGGGAAAGGGGAGGGAGGTGGCAGAAATAGAGCAGGTAAATTTGAGGGCAGGGTGGAAGGTGGAGGCAAGGTGAATGAAATCAACAAGTTCAACACCAATGAAGTCATCGATGTAGCACGGGAAAAGTGTGGGACGGTCACCATTGTAGGCTTGGAACATAGACTGTTCCATGTAGCCGACAAACAGGCAGGTACAGCTGGGACCCACGCGAGGACCCATGGGTGTGATGCTTAATACTTATTCCATTTGAACGCCATTTCCTTTCCCCCATTACTATCTCTCCAGCACTATTTTCCAGCGGTCCAATATCTACTCTCACCTCTCTTTCTCTCTTTGTATATATGAAAAAAATGTTGGTATAATTTTTGATATTATTGGCCAGCTTACCTTCTATTCCATCTTAAACCCCTCCTTATGGTTTTTTAAGATGAGATCAAGGTTTATTTATCCCGAAGGAAATTATTACTGCAAGATTGCGCAGTCAGAAATATATATTTTAAAATATAAAATGTAAGCATTGAGGTACAAAAAGAATACAAAATATGCATTAAAAAGTAATAGTGTTGTAAAATACATCTTTTCGCCATTAAAGTAAGAAATGCAATCATTCTACGGGCTGAAGGGGAAAGATTACTAGAAATTTTAGGTAGTCCAAAGATAGCAGTAATAGGGTGAGGAGAGATATCTATATTTAATACCTTAGAAATAATATTGAAAATATCTCTCCAAAAAGTTTCCAAAGTAGGGCAAGACCAAAACATATGAGTTAAAGAGGCTATCTGCCCCGAACATCTATCACAGAAAGGATTAATATGCGAGTAAAAACGCGCTAACTTATCTTTGGACATATGTGCTCTATGAACCACTTTAAATTGAATTAGGGAATGTTTAGCACAAATAGAGGAAGTATTAACTAATTGTAAAATCTGCCCCCAATCATCCACAGAAATGGTAAGCCCCAATTCCTGTTCCCAATCTACCCTAATCTTATCAAATGGAGCTTTCCTAAGTTTCATAATAATATTATAAATCATAGCCGATGCACCTTTCTGACATGGATTGAGGTTAATTATCGAATCTAAAATATATGTAGGAGGAAGCATTGGAAAGGAAGAAAGTGTAGTTAGGAAATTTCTAACTTGTAAATATCTAAAAAAATGTATTCTTGATAAGTTATATTTATTAGATAATTGTTCAAAAGACATAAGGGAACCATCTAAAAATAAATCCAAAAACCGTAAAATACCCTTAGTCTTCCAAGTTTGAAAAGCGCGATCCGTAAAAGAGGGAGGAAAAAATATGTTACCTAAAATAGGAATCGCTAACCCGAATTGATTAAGATCAAAAAATTTTCTGAATTGAAACCAAATGCGCAAAGCATATTTAACTATCGGGTTAGAGACCTGCTTAAGGCGTTTCGAATCAAAAGGAAGAGAGGAACCTAAAATAGAACCAAGTGTATAACCCTGAACAGATTGTAATTCCAATGCTACCCATTTAGGAATAGATAGTATGTCCCGGTCAAGTAACCAAAATTTCATATGTCGAATATTAATAGCCCAATAATAAAATCTAAAGTTAGGTAATGCTAAACCTCCATCTCTCTTAGCTTTCTGTAAATGTATTTTACCCAGTCTCGGATTCTTATTCTGCCAAATAAATGAAGAAATTTTAGAGTCAACTTTATCAAAAAAAGATTTAGGAACGAAAATTGGTAATGCCTGAAACACATATAAAAATTTTGGCAAAAAAAACATCTTAACTGCATTAATACGACCAATCAAAGTTAAATATAAGGGAAACCATTTAGATGAAAGTTGAGTAATATGGTCTATTAATGGTAAAAAGTTAGTCTTAAATAAATCTTTATGTTTACAAGTAATTTTAATCCCAAGATATGAAAAGTAATTATTAATCAATTTAAATGGAAATTTATAATATAAGGGAAGATGTTTATTAATCGGAAAAAGTTCACTCTTACTAAGATTTAATTTATAACCTGAGAAAAGACCAAATTGTGCTAATAACTCTAAAACAGCAGGAATGGATCTCTCAGGATTAGAAATATATAAAAGTAAATCATCAGCATAGAGTGATAATTTATGGGACTTTAATCCCCGAGTTATCCCAGTAATATTTGAAGATTCTCGAATAGCAATTGCAAGAGGTTCTAATGCAATATCAAATAATAGGGGACTAAGAGGACAGCCTTGTCGAGTACCACGAAAGAGAGGAAAAAAAGGTGAGTTTAAGGAGTTAGTACGAACCGAGGCTACAGGGGAGTGATATAACAGTTTAATCCAGGATATAAATTTCAAGCTAAAATTAAACATTTCAAGCACCTTAAATAAATAAGGCCATTCTACTCTATCAAAAGCTTTCTCGGCATCTAAAGAAATAACACACTCAGGAACATTTTGTGAGGGAGTATAAACGATATTTAACAATGTACGAATATTATAAAAAGAGTAACGACCTTTAATAATAAGACTCTTGGCAGTGTGGAGGATCGGAGGGATTTTGGGATCCGAGTGAACAGGACACTCAAAGCTGCTTCACAGGTTGACTCTGTGGTTAAGAAGGCATACAGTGCATTGGGCTTTATCAACTCTGGGATTGAGTTTAAGAGCTGATAGGTAATGTTACAGCTATATAGGACCCTGATTAGCTCCACTTGGAGTACCGTGCTCAGTTCTAGTCGCCTCACTACAGGAAGGATGTGGAAACCATAGAAAGGGTGCAGAGGAGATTTACAAGGATGTTGCCTGGATTGGGGAGCATGCCTTATCAGAATAGGTTGAGTGAACTCAGCCCACTTTGGACAACTCCCCCACGATCACTTCCCCCCCGCTGCCGCCCCTCCCTTGGCGCCGAGCTGGGGTCCGACCACTGCTGCTGAGACCTGTGAGCAGACACAGAAAAAAAGACAGTTACAGGTAGAACCACCTACCATTCCACACACTTCATGCCCCCGACACCTGGAACTTCCACCATTCTGCTAGCATCTTCCACAGTCAATATGGATGCAAAATACTTATTCAGTTCGTCCGCTATTTCATTGTCCCCCGTTACTACTGCTCCAGCATCTCTTTCCAGCGGTCCCACCCTCACCTCTCTTTTACATTTCATGTATCTGAAGAATTTTTTGGCATCTTTTAGCATCAATTCCCCTACTATGCAAAAACCTATCCAACCTTGTCTTAAATATATTTACTGAGGAAGCCTCCAGTACTTCATTGGCAGAGAATTCCACAGATTCACCACTGTCTGGGAAAAGCAGTTCCTCCTCATCGCTGTCCTAGATCTACCCCCTTGAATCTTGAGGTTTAACTCATATGTTTTGGTCTTGCCCTACTTTGGAAACTTTTTGGAGAGATATTTTCAATATTATTTCTAAGGTATTAAATATAGATATCTCTCCTCACCCTATTACTGCTATCTTTGGACTACCTAAAATTTCTAGTAATCTTTCCCCTTCAGCCCGTAGAATGATTGCATTTCTTACTTTAATGGCGAAAAGATGTATTTTACAACATTGGAAAGAGCTTAATGCTCCAACTACCTTTTTTTGGTTTTCTCAGACGATTTTATGTTTGAATCTGGAGAAAATTAGAAGTAACCTTTATGATTCCTCATTTAAATTTGAACAGATTTGGGGACCTTTTATTCGATATTTTCATTTAATGTAATATTTACCCTTCTTGTTTTTTTTTCACTGTTTTAATGGAGGTCGGGATTGAGGACGTGATTTTAAGTTTAACTCTGTTTGGTTTCAAGTTAGCCCATTGCTTTGCTTTGCTTTTAGTTAGCTGCACGGTGGGTTTTTTTTTGGGGGGTTTTTTTTCTTTTTTTCCATTGATATATATAAAATCTAGTATACTATTATGTTATCTTGGTTTCTTATGCTTAAATTACATTGTTTGTAGTATTTTCTTTTTGGTATTGTTATCTTTTGGAATTTTATTATACTTTAACATTGTATTAATGTTTATATGGCTTACCTTTTTTGTATACTTACTCAATAAAAAGATTTAAAAAGAAAGAAAAAGTAATAGTGCAAAATACAGATGTGCAATGAAACCATATGCCTATATACTTAAGGAGGAGGAATTGTAGAGTCTTATAGCCACAGGGTAAAGGATCTCCTGTGGGGTTCAGTGGACCCTAGTCTTATAGCCACAGGGGAAAGGATTTCTTGTGGCATTCAGTGGAGCACCTCAATGGAATCAGTCTGTTACTAAAGGTGCTCCTCTTTTTGTCACGGAGGGGGTGAGAGGGATTGTCCATGATGCTCCATAGCTTCTTCAGCATCCTCCTCTCAGACACAACCACCAGGGAATCCAGTTCCACTCCCAGAACAGAACCAGCCTTCCTGCCGAGCTTTTCGATCTTCTTGGTGTCAGCTGCTCTCACCCTGCCGCCCCAGCAGACTACGGCATAGAATAGAATGCTGCCCACCACTGACTTGCAGAATATCTGCAGACGTTGAATGACAGGAGCCTCCTCAGGAAGTACAGTCAACTCTATCCCTTCTAGTACAGAGCCCCTGTATTTTCAGTCCAGTCCAGTTTATTGTCTAGGTAAGTTCCCAGGTAATTGTAGTCCTAGATGACTTCCACGCCCATTTCCTTGATGGAGATGGGAATGCAGGGTGTTTTCACCTTCCTGAAGTCCACCACCAACTCCTTTGTCTTAGTGATGTTGAGCTGCAGCTGATTCAGCCCACACCACTCAACAAAGTTGTCCAGCATTCTTCTGTACTCAGCCTTTTGACCCCGGCTGATACAGCCCACAACTGCCGAATCGCCTGAAAACTGCTGAGGGTGGGTGGCAGGACTCCGAGTTGTATCTAAAGTCCGAGGTGTAGACAGTGAACAGGAAAGGGGGACAGGACAGTCCCCTGAGATACCCCTGTGCTGCTAACCACAGTACCTGATACACGGCTCTGCAATCTCACATACTGTGCCTGTCTGGACAGGTCATCTGTAATCCAGGACATCAGTAGAGCATCCACCTGCATCTCCGTGAATTTACTTCCTAATAAAGTAGGTCATATGGTGTTAAAAGCACTGGAGAAATCAGAGAACATGATTCTCACAGTGCTGCCTGGCTCATCCAGATGGGTGTAAGCCCGTTGAAGCAGGAAGATAACAGCATCCTCGACTCCAATATGTGGTTGGTAAGCAAACTGCAAGGGGTCCAGAGATGGATTTACGATGGCCTGGAGGTGTGTCAGGACCAGTCTTTCTAATGATTTCATAATGTGTGCAGTCACTGGGCATGGTGGGACATGTCTTCTTGAGTACTGGAACTAGGCCTTTAGTTGTCTTCTGTTGGTTTTTAAAAATTTTGCAATCCATTAACTTTCCAGTAATTTTTGATCTATTACGTGCCCTCGCTTTTGTTTTTATTCCTTCTTTTCAAATCTTTTTATTGTTATACAAAAGAAATAACGAGTACATTGAAGTAACAATATTTACAATGTCTCAAAAAAGACATTATCTTAAAGATTGAAAAAAAATTTTGTGATAACAAAAAAAACCTACTAAGCAGAAAAGTGAGAAGAAGAAGAACCCATTAGGTGTACAACCCTGGAGTCGTGCGTCATACAAAAAGCTTCTCTTTTGTTTTTATATTGGCTTTGACTTCCCTTATCAGCCATGGTTGTATCATCCTGCTTTTAGAATACTTCCTCTTCTTGTGCCTACCAAATTGCTCCCAGAAACTCCAGCCATTGCTCTCTGCCAGCAACCCTGCTAGTGTCCCCTTCCAATCAACTTTGGCCAGCTCCTCCCTCAAGCCCTAGCTCACTTAGTTTTTCCTTATATGCCCTTTAAACCAGGCAGCGTCTTGGTAAACATCCTCTGCACCCTCTCCAAATCTTCCACATCTTTCCCAACATGAAAAGACGAGAACTGAACACATACTCCTAGTGTGGTCTAACCAGAGTTTTACAGAGCTGCAACATTATCCTGTGGCTCTTGAACTCATTCGCCTGACTAATGAAGACCAACACACAGTACACCTTCTTAACCATCCCATCAACCCATTGTGGCAACTTTGAGGGACCTATGGACATGGACCCCAAGATCTCTTTGTTTCTATCCACTGCCAGGAATCCTGCCATTAACTCTGCACTCTGCCTTCAAATTCAACCTTTCAAAGTGAATCACTTCACACTTTATCTGCATTGAACTCCATCTGCCACTTGTCAACCCAGCTCTGCATCCAGTCAATGTCCCAATGAATCCTACATACAACAGCAGGGGTTCCCAGCCTAGGCTCCACGGACCCTTTGCTTAGTGGTATTGGGCCGTGGCATGAAGAAGTTGGGAAGCCCTTTTCTGCACTATCCACACAACTCCGCCAACCCGATGCTTACTTTTCTCTAAACATTACTGAGAAACAATGCCAACAGATTCAGAGTGCAGAAAAGATTTAAGACATTGGAGAAAAATTAGACCACTCAGCCCATCGAGTTTCAATTCATTGATCAGGACTGATTTATTCTCCCACTCAACCCCATTCTCCAGCCTTCTCCCCATAAACCTTAATGCCCTGACTAATCAAGAACCTATCAATCTCCATTTTAAATCACCCTATTTACCAGGATGCTGCCTGGACTCGAGGGTCTGAGTGGCAAGAAGAGGTGGTGTGGACTGGGACTTTATTCCCTGGAACGTAGGAGGCTGAGGGGTGATCAGTTGGAGGTAAATAAGATCATGAGGGTCATAAACAGGGTCAAAGCACATTGTCTTTTTCCCAGGGAGGGGGTGCTCAATACAAGAGAGCATAGGTTTAAAATTAGAGGTGAGAGATTCAACAGGGACATCAGGGACAGCTTCTTCACTGGCTGAGCACTCTTATTATCTTATACATTAGATTAGATTCAACTTTATTGTCATTGTGCCGAGTACAGATACAAAGCCAATGAAATGCAGTTAGCATCTGACCAGAAATGCAAAGAATAGTGTTATTTACAAAATAACTGTGAATAAAAAGTAAGTGCTACAGCACACAAATATAAAAGTACTGAGACAGTACAATATGGGTGCAATACTGCTTAGCGCTGTGATGTGAGGTTCAGCAGGGTCACAGCTTCGGGGAAGAAGCTCTTCCTGTGCCTGCTGGTGCGGGAGCAGAGGCTCCTGTAGCACCTACCAGATGGGAGGAGAGTAAAAAGTCCATGGTTATGGTGAGATGCATCCTTGATAATGCTTTTCACCCTGCCCAGGCAGCGTTTATGGTAGATGTTCTCAATGGTGGGCAATTGGATGCCGATAATCCGCTGGGCAATTTTCACCACCCGCTGGAGTGCTTTGCGGTCCGATATGGGACAATTGCCATACCACACTGAGAAGCAGTTGGTGAGTATGCTCTCAATGGTACAGCGGTAAAAGTCCGTCAGTATCCTGGGACAGAGGTGAGCTTTCTTGATGCTCCGCAGGAAATAAAGGTGCTGTTGCGTCTTTTTGATCAGGATGGAGGAGCTCAGGGACCAGGTGAGATCCTCAGAAATGTGGACAGCAAGGAATTTGAAGCTTGATACATGCTCCACTACAGCTCTGTTGATGTAGATAGGGACGTGAGTGTGGCTCCTAGCATGTCTGAAGTCCACAATGATCTCCTTGGTTTTCTGGGTGTTAAGGGCCAGGTTGTTGTCGGCACACCACACGGCCAGGTGCTGGACCTCGTCCCTGTAGGCCGTCTCATCATCCCCTCTGATCAGGCCAACCACCGTGGTGTCGTCTGCGAACTTGATTATGGAGTTAGAATCATGTACAGGAACGCAGTCATAGGTGAAAAGGGAGTACAGAAGAGGGCTCAGCACACAGCCTTGAGGCACGCCGGTGTTCAGGATGAGAGTGGAGGAGGAGAGGTTGTCTAACTTAACTGATTGGGGTCTGTTAGTCAGAAAGTCCAAGGTCCAATTGCAGAGGGATACGCTGATATCAAGTTGGTGAAGTTTGGCAATCAGCTTGGAGGGGATCACAGTATTGAATGCCGAACTAAAGTCAATGAACAGCATTCTGACGTAAGAGTTGGGGCTGTCCAGGTGGGTCAGGGCAGAGTGAAGTGTTGTGGAGATGGCGTCCTCTGTTGACCTGTTGGTGTGATAGGCAAATTGATGGGGGTTCAGGGTAGAGGGCAGACAGGATTTCAGATGTGATAGAACCAGTCTCTCAAAGCACTTTGCAATGATGGGGGTGAGTGCAATTGGACAGAATACATCTCTAACAAGTCACCTCCTACTCTCCTTCAATAGTCCATAGGTCCATAACATACAGGACCAGAATCAGCCCATCGAGTCCGCTGCACTATTTAATTATAGCTGACTTCATTTTCAACACCATTCTTCTGTTTTCTCCTTGTGACCCTTAACCCCATTACCAATCAAGAACCTATCAATTTCTGCCTTTGATACACCCAATGACTTGGCCTTCACAGCCCTCTGTGGCAACAAATTCCACAGAATTTGTTTGGCTAAAGAAATCTCACCTTATCGCTATTCACCAGGGCGTCCCTTTATTCTGGGGCTGTGCCCACAATGGCCGTGTACTGGGACCTCACCTGCCTGTGGTCTCTGAGTCTTGTCCTCTGGTCAAGCTCTCCTTTGGCGATGAAGGCTTCCCTTCTTCCCCACCGCTTTGGTCCAATGGCTGTTGTCCAAATCGCTTCTGGGTTCCAAGCGGTTGGTGGCTCCCGGAAAGTTCTAGATTAAGGGCTTCTGCGGAAGATCAGGACAAAAGATTAAATAGCGCACACGCAGCGCACCCCCCCCCAGGTAGTCAGTACGTGCAAAGGACCAGCAAGGCAATGTTCTCCAACCCAATCATCTTCCTAAAGACACCATATCTGGGATTACACACAAAAAATGCTGGAGGAAATCAGGTCAGGCAGCACCTGTGGAGGGGAATGGAGAGTTGACATTTTGAGGAAACCCTACATCAGGACTGGAGAGGAAGGGTGGCAGATGTCAAGAACAGTGGGGGGGGGGAGGAAGGGGATGAGTAAAGCTGGCAGGTGATAGGTGAGATCAGGTGATGGGGAAGGTGGGTGGTTAGGAGGGGGTGATGAAGTAAGAAGCTGGGAGGTGATAGGTGGAGGAGGTAGAGGGCTGAAGAAGAAGGAATCTGATTGGAAAGGACAGTGGACCTTGGACAAGGCAAGGGGGAGGGGAACCAGAGGAAAGTGACAGGCAGCAGAGGAGGAAAGGAAGGGGTGAAGGGGGAACCAGAATGGGAAATGAAAAAGGAGAGAACGCGGGAGTGGGGGAGAAATTACCAGAAGGACAAATTGATGTTCATGCCATCACCTTCGGCACTACCCAAATGGAATATCAGGTGTTGTTCCTCCAACTTGAATGTGGCCTCCTCTACACCCATTGCATTTGCGGTAAATAGATTTATTGAAATGCTTCCTCAGCGTTACAGCGAGCACAGCTATTCGTAATGTGCATTGGGAAGTACAGGAGAGCTGAAAGACATTACAGAAATTCAGGTTGTGCTTTCCTTACCGAGCAGAGATGAGTACTGCCCTGGTCTACCATCGTTGTAACATCCACTGTGGGTAGAGAGCCACTGGTGATGTAGTAGTTCAAAGATCTCCTGGGACTGAGGCAGCACATCTGTTTCCTGCTTCTGCATCACAAGAAAAGAGTTGGTCGTAAGCTCTATTTCAAACTAGAGTTCTTTTTGTAACCTGGGAACATGGAACATAGAATATCCCAGCACAGTACAGGCCCTTCAGTCCACAATGCTGTGCTGACCTTTTAACCTACTCCAAGATCAATCAGACCCTTCCCTTCTATATGGCTCCATACTTTTCTATTATTTTTACCTGTCTCAGAGTTTCTTATCTGTCTCTACCACCACTCCTGGCAGGGTGTGCCACACACCCACCACTCTCTGTGTAAAAAAACCTACCTCTGACATTCTGCCAAAACTTTCCTCCAATCACCTTAAAACGATGTCCCCTTGTATTAGACTTCACACCCTGGGAAAAATTCTCTGGCTGTCCACCCAATCTATGCCTCTTATCTTGTACACCTCTATTGTCACCTCTCATCCTCCTTCACTCCAAAGAGAAACACCCTAACTCACTCAACCTCTCCTCATAAGCCATGCCCTCCTGGAAAATCTCCTCTGCACCCTCTCTAAAGCTTCCACATCCTTCCTATACTGAGAGGAGCAGAATGAAAACACTATATCACAAGTATGGTTTAACCAGTGTTTTATAGAGCTGCAAGAATTCTGTTTGAGAGGAAGTCTCGCTACATGAGAATCACCTCCGCTTGCCACAGAGAACGGGCGATACCTGTGGAAGAAGAAACTGGACAACCAAAAGCCCCAGCCACCACTTGCTCTTGCCCACACTGCTGCAGAATATGTGGATCCTGGATCGGTCTCTGTAGCCACTCGAGGACCCGCCAACAGACGACCCCTTAGGAGATCATCATAGTCGACTCGATCGCATTACTACTGCAGCTTCAGCATTATCTCAGAGTACTTGAACTGAATCCCCTGACTATAGAGGGCCAGCACACCATATGCCTTCTTGAACACAGGAGATCCTGCTGGTGCTGGAAATCAGAGCAACACACACAAGCAAGATGCTGGAGGAGCTCAGCAGGTCAGGCAGCATCTATGGAGATGGATAAACAGTCAGTGTTTCGGATTGAGACCCGTCATCAGGACTGGGAAGGTAGGGGAAAGATGCCCGAATCAGAAGGTGGGGGAAGAGGGAGGAGGGCAAGCTGGAAGATGATTGGTGAAGTCGGTAAATGGGGGAGGGGGAATGAAGTAAGAAGCTGGGAGATGATTGGTGAAGTTGGTAATTGGGGGAGGGGGAATGAAGTAAGAAGCTGGGAGATGGTTGGTGGAAAAGGTAAAGGGCTGGTGAAGAAGGAATCTCTCAGAGGAAAGTGGGCCATGGGAGAAAGGGAAGGAGGAGCATCGGGGGGAAGTGACTGGCAAGTGAGGAGAAGAGGTAAGAAGGTGCCAGAGTAGGGAATTGAAGAAGAGGGAAGGGGGAGGGGGAATAATTACTAAAATTTGGAGAAATCAATGTTCAGGCCATCAGTGTGGAGGCTATCGAGACGGAATTCGAAGGGTTGCTCCTCCACCCTGAGAGTGGCCTCATTGTGGCAGAAGAGGCCACGGATCGACATGTCCAAATGGGAATGGGGATTGGAATTAGAATGGTTGGCCACCGGGAAATCCTGCTTTTTTTGCGGATGAAGCGCACCTTCGTATTCGTTCCAGCAATTTTCGTGGGTGTTGTGTGGAGCTTCGGAATGGATTGGCAAGAAGCAGGACCTGCCCTCCGCCACAAACCAGCCGACGCCAACTAAATCCATGGCAGCAATACCTCTGCCACACACAGGAGGGTGAGCCTTGCCACTGGACGGAAGGAGCCTGAAGACTCACACTCACTGTTTCAGGAACAGCTTCTTCCCCTCCACCATCAGATTTCTGAATGGACAATGAACCCATGAACACTACCTCACTGTTTCTTCTTTTTTTTTGCTCTCTTTTTGCTCTACTTATTTAATTTGTAGATATACTTCGTATTGTAATTTATCACTTTTATTAAGTATTGCACTGTACTGCTTCCACAAATCAACATATTTCGCAGCATATGCCAGTGATATTAAACCTGATTCTGATTCTTTGGGAGTAACCCTCCCTTTGGCAGAAAGTGGAGCAGTGTCCTCAAGGATCCACTTCTCTCTTCTTCAGTTTCCCACTCTGACCCCTCTTACATCTTACCTCTTCTCCTCACCTGCCCATCACCTCCCCCTGGGTCCTCTCCTCCTTCCCTTTCTCCCATGGTCCACTCTCCTCTCTCTTATCAGATTCCTTCCTCTCCAGCCCTTTACCATTTCCACCTATCACCTCCCAGCTTCTTCCATCATCTCCCTCCCCCTCCGTAGATGCTGCCTGGCCTGCTGAGTTCCTCCAGCATTGTGTGTTTGTGTTGCTCTGGATTTCCAGCATCTGCAGATCTCCTGTGTTTAGGGAAGGGGCTTGTTATATTGTTGTTGTTCTGCTGAACATGGTAGACGTGTTATGTTGGCGCCGGAATGTGTGGCAGCAAATTCACAGGTCAAGATTCAAAGATTTAAGATTAAAAGTACATTTAATTTCAAAGAATGCTCAAATTATATAGCCTTGATATTTGTCTGTTTACAGACACCCACAAAGTAAGAATCCAATTTAAAAAAAATAAAGACCAACACCCAAGGCACAGAGAAAGAGAAAAAAAAACACAAATCATGCAACAGTAGAAGTGAGATAACCAGACTGAATCTTAAGATCCAAATCCTTGGAGCAGTGCAGAGTAGGCCCGAAACCTCAGTCTCAGCTCATCGTATCATCAGGGCAAATTGCTGCGAAGCTTGCAGACACGAAGCACGGCAGCCGGGCCGGCCTTATAGTGTGAAATCAGCCCGCGCCTCGCCACCAGACCCAACACCCTGCCTTTCCAGTCTATCTGGGCCAGCGTTCAAATTGTGCAAACAGCGGATTGTGCCTCGCATTAGGACCCGGACAGCAAAATGCTCTGGGCCTACACCACGCCACCCAGCCTGAAGCCATTCTCAACCTCTCCAATTCACCTCAGCACTTAGAGCGATCCAACCTTGCGCCTGGGTTAGTTGGACAGACATGAAAACTCCTCTGCCGCAACTCCTCCTCTCCGAATCGTTCACTCCAACTCCATCTGCTCCGATTTTGCATCGTACCAGCACAGCTCAGTCCTCGAGTTCACTTTGCCTTCGCTCACCTCTTCATTGTTTTCATGATAGTCGACCACTATTTACATCCCAAAAGTGTTACTAATGATGTTTTTAGTCAGATTCCTTGCCTTTTGAACGAGTAGTAAGCTGTCACATCACATCTGTAGCATCATCTTAAATTGGAAGTTTAAGGTGTGTGGTTGTTAATGGAAACAACACATCTTATTGCATGCTTCGGTGTACATGTGATAAATAAATAAATACATCTGAATCTGAGTTTTACAAGCTAATAGATCTATCCCTAAGATAGTGTCTTTAAGATTGTCACAAACCCAGATATGTACAGTAATACTCATGTGGCCTGACCAAAGTTTTATAGAGCATTCAGAATACTCTGGGTTTATGTGAATATGACAGATATTAATTCAAACAAGAATCAGTCTTCAGTTCTCTTTGTAAATGTAAATAAGTTCAGGAAGTTTGCAATTAGTCTTCAGTTTTTACTGTAAATTGAAGTTAAACTGTCCCACAGTCTAAGAGATATGGTTTGCAAAATGGTGACCCTGAGACGTTCATATATACTGTACATCCGCGAAACCTTAAAACAATGGGGTTGCCTCAAACTAGGTAACATAGGCTAAACTATTTGCACCATTGTGACTTGAGTTCAAGTTAGAAGACCAGAATGGTGATGTCACTTAGCAGGCCCAACGTGGACACAGGTATAGATGCAACCAGCAGCTGATCTGTTATGTACTCTGATGGCTGGTTCTCCGTCTTCAATAACTTTTTGTGTGCTCAGCATATTTGTCTATTCAGGACTATTTCTGTAGACCTGACAACATGACTTCTAGCTCTCTGTTCTCACAATCTTTTAGAATGTCTGTGCTAATTGTTTTGCTCCCAACAAAGGCATTTAAACTTTCAGAGGTGACATCACTCACAATGTGCTTCCACTACCTATCTCAAAGGAACCATTTGTCAGCCAAAGTACTGAAGTAAACAATGTCGATGAAACTGCGTAGAATCAGCTATTGATCTTGTGGGTACTTACATGTGACGTACTTTTGAGTTTGAGAGACTCTGCCGCAAGTCTCTCCATGAGAATGCTTGCTCGCGGTGATGAATAAAAACTTCGATATCACCAGCTTCAGTGTCTCTCCAGTGACGTCAATCACAGTCACAACAGAGCAGCAACATAACCTCATGCTCCTGAACTCAATCCCCCGACTAATGAAGGACAACACATCACAGGCCTTCTTAATCATCCTGATAACCTACTTAGATAATCTGAAGGATCTGAGCACTGGGACCCCAAGAGCCCTCTGTTCTTCCATACTGTTAAAAATAATTTCTATCCTGGGGAACAGATTCTGACTGTTTACCTTATCTGTGTCTTTCATAATTATAAAAACTTTTATCATGTCTCCCCTCTCCCACTCCAAGGAGAATAACCAAAATCT
This sequence comes from Mobula hypostoma, assembly GCF_963921235.1. Lineage (NCBI taxonomy): Eukaryota > Metazoa > Chordata > Chondrichthyes > Myliobatiformes > Myliobatidae > Mobula > Mobula hypostoma. Next base: position 1,895,641 of record NC_086107.1, read on the forward strand.
GTCCAACCTCTCCATTAGAGATTCATGCTCTCTAATCCAGGCAGCATCCTATTGAACCTCTTCTGCGCCCTCTCTACGCCCTCCTTGATATGGAGTAACCAGAACTGCACAAGATAGTCCAAGTGAGGGCTAGCTAATGCAGGGGTTCAGCAGGCCAGGCAGCACCTATGGAAAAGAGCACAGTTGATCTTTCGGTCCAAGGCCCTTCAGCAGGACTGGAGAGAAAAAAGCTGAGAAGTAGATTTAAAAGGTGGGGGAGGGGAGGGAGAAACACAAGGTGGTGGGTGAAACCAGGAGGGGGAAGGATGAGGTAAAGAGCTGGGAAGTTGATTGGTGAAAGAGATACAGGGCCTGAGAAGGGGGAGTCTTATAGAAGAGGACAGGGGGCCATGGAAGAAAGAAAGGGGGGGAGGAGAACCAGAGAGAGGAGAATATAAAGTGTTGTTCCTTCAACCTAAGTGTGGCCTCATCACAACAGTGGAGGAGGCCATGGATGGACACATCGGAATGGGAATGGGAAGCGGAATTAAAATGGGTGGCCACTGGGAGATCCTGCTTGACTGAGCCTTGGTCCGAAATAGCAACCATACTCTTTTCCATAGATGCTGCCTGGCCTGCTGAGTTCCTCCAGCATTTTGTGTGTGTTGCTTGGATTTCCAGCATCTGCAGACTTCCTGTTTGTGATTGGATTATAGAAAGCAGGATCTCCCAGTGGCCACCCACCTTATTTCCACTTCCCACTCCCATTCCAATATGTCAATCATGGCCTCCTCTACTGCCATGATGAGGTCACACTCAGTTTGGAGGAATAACACCTTGTATTCTGCCTGGGTAGCCTCCAATCTGATGGCAGAAACATTGATTTCTTGAACTTCCTACAGTGCCCCCACTTCATCATTCCCCATTCACTTTTCCCTCTCTCACCTTAACTCCTGGCCTGCCCATCGCTTCCCTCTGGAGCTCCTCCCCTCCCCTTTTCTTTCTTCCATGGCCTTCTGTCCTCTTCTATCAGACTCTCCCTTCTCCAGCCCTGTGTCTCCTTCACAATCAACTTCCCAGCTCTTCACTTCACCCCTCCCCCTTCAGGTTTCACCCATCACCTTGTGTTTCTCTCTCCCCTACCCCACCCTTTTAAATCTACTCCTCAGCTTTTTTTCTCCTGTCCTGCCAAAGGGTCTCAGCCCGAAACATCGACTGTTTACTCTTTTCCATGGATGCTGCCTGGCCTGCTGAGCTCCTCCAGCATTTTGTGTGTGTTGCTCAGATTTCCAGCATCTGCAGATTTGCTCGTTTGTAAAGCAGGGATTCGCAACCGTTTTATGCCGTGGACCTTTACCAATAACGGAGGAGTCTGAGGACCCCAGTTGAGAACCCCTGGGCTAAAAATTCTATTCAGTTACAGCAAGGCTTCTGTATTCTTGCACTTAACACCCCAGCTCTTTACTTCACACCCCCTCCCGCTCCCGGTTTCACCCGTCACCTACAACCTTGTACTTCTTCCTCCCCACCCCCCACCCTATTACTCAGACTCCTCATCTACTTTTCTCCAGTCCTGATGAAGGGTCTTGGCCCGAAACATCGACTGTTTATTCATTTCCATAGATGCTGCCTGGCCTGCTCAGTTCCTCCAGCAATTTGTGTGTCTTGCTCGGAATCTCTCCAAGGTTCTTGTTTAGTAACGGCAGAAGGGAAGAGAAAGGGATAATACACAAGTCGTGATGGAATGGCAGAGAAGACTCAATAGGCTGAATGGCCTAATTCTGCTCCTGTGCCTTACGGTCTTGTGGGGCCCGTGCTGGAAACGGAATATTGAAATTGTTGCACCGCAGTTACCAAAACACTACAGCACCAGCAACCCGGTTCAACTCCCACCATGGTCTGTAAGGAGTTGTATATTCTCCCTGTGACCGCATGGGTTTCCTCCAGGTGCTCCAGTTTCCTCCCACAGCCCAAAGACGAATGGGCTAGCAGGTAGCAGATTAATTGATTGGGTGTGTGTAACTGGGGCCTGATACCGTACTGTATCTCAAAGTAAACAAAATGAATAATAAGATTCAGGTCTTTGCCTGCCTACATTACATACAGACAACCCAAAGGGGACACCCAATCAGATGTGAGGCAGGGATTAGATTAAATTAGATTAGATTAGCTTTATTTGTCACACGTACATCAAAACTACAGTGAAATGCATCATTTGTGTCAACAACCAACACAGTTCGAGGATGTGCTGGGGCAGCCTGCGAGTGTCACCACACCTCCAGCACCAACATAGTGTGCCCACAACTTACTATCCCTAACCTGTGGTGGCATCCGTTAGTCTCGCGAGACCACGGATCTGCGCCTGGAAAGTCTTGCTTCAGTCTGTGTTAGAGCAGCGTCTGTTGTGGCTGTGGAGGCCCACACGGGAGTGACAGTCTCGGCTGCAGCAACTGCACTTGAAGGCACTGTCCTCCAGTGTTGTCTCGGTGCTGTTTTTCCGGTGAGTGCGCTTTTCTTCAGCAGCAAGCCTCAGCTTCTCTTCTCCTCTTTTTAGACCTCTGCGTAGTTCCAGCCTCCAGTGAGAGCGATCGCTTGCGATGTCCTCCCACCTCTCGATGTTCATTTTCAGTTACTTCATGTCTCTTTTGCACACATCTTTGAAACGAAGATGGGGCTGCCCTTGTGCTCTCTTGTCGGAGGCCAGTTCCCCGTGCAGCAGGTCTTTTGGGATCCTCCCATCTGACATGCGGTGTACGTGGCCCAGCCAGCGGAGACGGCGTTGTTGGAGCAGGGTGAAGAGGCTGGGTATTTGGGCACGGGCCAGGACCTCATTGTTGGTGACTCGGTCAGTCCACGTGATGTCTAGGATGCATCTCAGGCTGCGAAGGTGGAAGGCGTCGAGACGCCACTCTTGTCTGTAGTAGAGGCTCCAGGTCTCGCTGCCGTAAAGCAGTGTGCTGAGGATGCAGGCCCTGTAGACTGCAACTTTGGTGTGCGTCGTCAGCTTTCTGTTCTCCCAGACTCTCTTTGTCAGCCTGGCGAATGTTGAGGCTGCTCGTCCGATCCGTCTGCTGATCTCGGGGTCTAGGGTGAGGCTGTCCGTGATGGTGGAGCCAAGGTATGTAAACTCGTGAACTACCTCCAGCTCGTAGTCGTTGATGGTAAAGGCAGGGGGATGCTCAACGCCTTGGCCCATCACGTTGACAAGCTCCCACTCTCCAAACCTGTACATCGCTGGAATGTGGGAGGAAACCCTTGTGGTCACAGGGAGATGGTACACACAGCAGCAGGAACTGTACCTCCGATCGCTGGCATTGTAAGGAGTTATGCTAACTACCACACCGCTATGCTGCCCCTTAGATAGATGTGTTTGCATCCATCACTGCAGTGCCCTTGTCCTGACTACAAGTCCATTAGACCTTAAGACATCCAGTCTGCTCCACCATTCCATCATGCTGATTTATTTTCCCTCTCAACCCCATTCTCCTGCCTTCTCCCCATGACCACTGATGCCGTTACTAATCAAGAAACTATCAACCTTCCCTTTAAATCTAACCAATGACTTGGCCTCCACAGCCGCCTGTGGCAATGAATTCCACAGATTCTCCACCCTCTGGCTAAAGAAATTCTACCTCATCTCTGTTCTAAATGGGCATCCCTCTATTCTGAGGCTGTGCCCTCTGGTCTGAGACTTCCCACTATAGGAAACATCCTCTCCACATCCACTATATCTAGACCATAAGACAAAGGAGCAGAAGTCAGCCATTTGGCCCATCGAGTCTGCTCTGCCATTTTATCATGAGCTGATCCATTCTCCCATTTAGTCCCACTCCCCTGCCTTCTCACCATAACCTTTGATGCCCTGGCTACTCAGATACCTATCAATCTCCCCCTTAAATACACCCAATGACTTGGTCTCCACTGCTGCCCGTGGCAACAAATTCCATAGATTCACCACCCTCTGACTAAAAAAATTTCTTCGCATTTCTGTTCTGAATGGGCGCCCTTCAATCCTTAAGTCATCCCCTCTCGTACTACACTCCCCCATCATGGGAAACAACCTTGCCACATCCACTCTGCCCATGCCTTTCAACATTCCAAATGTTTCTATGAGGTCTCCCCTCATTCTTCTAAACTCCAAGGAATACAGTCCAAGAGCGGACAAACGTTCCTCATATGTTAACCCTCTCTTTCCCAGAATCATTCTAGTGAATCTTCTCTGTACCCTCTCCAACGTCAGCACATCCTTTCTTAAATAAGGAGACCAAAACTGCCCACAGTACTCCAAGTGAGGTCTCACCAGCGCCTTATAGAGCCTCAGCATCACATCCCTGCTCCTATACTCTATTCCTCTAGAAATGAATGCCAACATTGCATTCGACTTCTTCACTACCGACTCAACCTGGCGGTTAACCTTAAGGGTATCCTGCACGAGGACTCCCAAGTCCCGTTGCATCTCAGAACTTTGAATTCCCTCCTCATTTAAATAATAGTCTGCCCGTTTATTTCTTCTGCCAAAGTGCATAACCATTCAAGTTCCAACATTATATTTCATTTGCCACTTCTTTGCCCATTCTTCCAATCTATCCAAGTCTCTCTGCAGACTCTCTGTTTCTTCAGCACTACCGGCCCCTTCACCTACCTTTGTATCATCAGCAAACTTAGCCACAAAGCCATCTATTCCATAGATGGGTGAATAGTTTAGCTCATGGGGGAGCTGCAGAGCAGACTCGATGGGCAGAATGGCCTACTTCTGCTCCTTTGTCTTGTCTTGTGATAATCCAACTCGTTGATGTACAATGTAAAAAGAAGCAGCCCCAACACGGACCCCTGTGGAACACCACTGATAACCGGCAGCCAACCAGAATAGGATCCCTTTATTCCCACTCTCTGTTTCCTGCCAATCAGCCAACGCTCTATCCACGTATGTAACTTTCCCGTAATTCCATGGGCTCTTATCTTGTTAAGTAGCCTCTTGTGTGGCACCTTGTCAAAGGCCTTCTGAAAATCCAAATATACAACATCCACTGCATCTCCCTTGTCTAGCCTACTGGTAATTTCCTCAAAAAATTGTAATAGGTTTGTCAGGCAGGATTTTCCTTTAAGGAATCCATGCTGAGTTCTGCCTATCTTGTCATATGCCTCCAGGTACTCTGTAACCTCATCCTTGACAATCGACTCCAACAACTTCCCAACTACCGATGTCAAGCTAACAGGTCTATAATTTCCTTTTTGCTTCCCTGTCCCCTTCTTAAATAGCAGAGTGACATTTGCAACCTTCCAGTCTTCCGGAACCATGCCAGAATCTATCGACTTTTGAAAGATCATCGCTAATGCCTCCGCAATCTCCACAGCTACTTCCTTCAGAACATGAGGGTGCATTCCATCTGGTCCGGGAGATTTATCGACCTTTAAATTATTCAGCTTCCTGAGTATTTTCTGTGTCGTAATTGTGACTGCGCACACTTCTCTTCCCTGCCACCCTTGAGTGTCCGGTATACTGCTGATGTCTTCCTCAGTGAAGACTGATGCAAAATACTCGTTCAGTTCCTCTGCCATCTCCTTATCTCCCATTACAATTTCTCCAGCATCATTTTCTATCGGTCCTATATCTACTCTCACCTGTCTTTTACTCTTTATATACTTGAAAAGTTAACCTTTCATAGTTAATCTTCTCCCTCTTAATGACCTTCTTAGTTTCCTTTTGTAAGGTTTTAAAAACTTCCCAATCCTCTGTCTTCCCACTAATTTTTGCTTCCTTGTATGCCCTCTCCTTTGCTTTAACTTTGGCTTTGACTTCTCTTGTCAACCACAGTGCATCCTTTTTCCATTCAAAAATTTCTTCTTTTTTGGAATATACCTGTCTTGCACCTTCCTCATTTCTCGCATGAACTCCAGCCACTGCTGCTCTGCTGTCTTTCCCGCCAGTGTCTCTTTCCAGTCAACTTTGGCCAGTTCCTCTGTCATGCCACTGTAATTTCCTTTACTCCACTGAAATACCGACACATCAGATTTCGGCTTCTCTTCTTCAAATTTCACAGTGAACTCAATCATGTTATGATCATTGCCTCCTAAGGGTTCCTTCACCTCAATCTCTCCAATCACCTCCGGTTCATTACACAATACCTAATCCAGTACAGCCGATCCCCTAGTGGGCTCAACAAGAAGGTGTTCTAAAAAGCCATCTCACAGACATTCTACAAATTCTCTCTCTTGAGATCCAGTGCCGACCTGACTTTCCCAATCCACTGCATGTTAAAATCCCCCACAATTATCATAACACTGCCATTCTGACAAGCCTTTTCTATTTCCAGTTGTAATTTGTAGTCCACATCACTGCAGCTGTTTGGAGGCCTATAAATAACTGCCATCAGGGTCCTTTTACCCTTGCGATTTCTTAGCTCAACCCATAAAGGTTCTGTACCTTCCGATCCTATATCACCTCTTTCTAATGATTTAATATCATTTCTTACCAATAAAGCCGCGCCTCCCCCTCTGCCCCAATAAGTGGTTCCCCCAACAGTATCCAAAGTGGTGTACTTATTACTGAGGGGAATGGTCACAGGGAGACTCTGCAGGGGCTGCCTATTCCCTTTCCCTCTCCTGACAGTCACTCAGGTACCCGCTTCCTGCAACCTAGGGGTGACCACTTCCCTGTAGCTCCTGTCTGTCGCCTCCTCGTTCTCCTGTATGAGCCGAAGGTCCTTAGCACTGCCTCTAAGGAGCAGCAGCTCGATGCACTTTATGCAGATGCAGTTATCAGGGAGACTGGAGGTCTCCCAAATTTCCCACATCTCACACAAGGAACATACCACTGCCTCTGGACCCATTCTCAGTGCACTAGCTATGTACTAACAGAAACAAAAATTACCAGAAACTTTCTTTCTAACTTACTTAGAACCTCCATCGGTTCTCCACAGCCTGTTGAGGCAAATCTGGGGCACTCTAACAATGCCCTACTCCAACAGTGGCCACTCTGCTTAAATCTCCATTCTTTCTATTGGCCCTGCGCTGATTTCAGCTCCTGAAAGACGGCTGAAAGCTCTCAACCTCTTTTTCTTTTTAAATCTTTTTATTGAGTAAGTATACAAAAAAGGTAAGCCATATAAACATTAATACAATGTTAAAGTATAATAAAATTCCAAAAGGTATCAATACCAAAAAAAAATACTACAAACAATGTAATTTAAACATAAGAAACCAAGATAACATAATAGTATACTAAATTTTATATATATCAATGGAAAAAAAAGAAAAAAAAAACCCCCAAAAAAAAACCCACCGTGCAACTAACTAAAAGCAAGGCAAAGCAATGGGCTAACTTGAAACCAAACAGAGTTAAACTTAAAATCACGTCCTCAATCCCGACCTCCATTAAAAACAGTGAAAAAAAAACAAGAAGGGTAAATATTACATTAAATGAAAATATCGAATAAAAGGTCCCCAAATCTGTTCAAATTTAAATGAAGAATCATAAAGGTTACTTCTAATTTTCTCCAAATTCAAACATAAAATCGTCTGAGAAAACCAAAAAAAGGTAGTTGGAGCATTAAGCTCTTTCCAATGTTGTAAAATACATCTTTTCGCCATTAAAGTAAGAAATGCAATCATTCTACGGGCTGAAGGGGAAAGATTACTAGAAATTTTAGGTAGTCCAAAGATAGCAGTAATAGGGTGAGGAGAGATATCTATATTTAATACCTTAGAAATAATATTGAAAATATCTCTCCAAAAAGTTTCCAAAGTAGGGCAAGACCAAAACATATGAGTTAAAGAGGCTATCTGCCCCGAACATCTATCACAGAAAGGATTAATATGCGAGTAAAAACGCGCTAACTTATCTTTGGACATATGTGCTCTATGAACCACTTTAAATTGAATTAGGGAATGTTTAGCACAAATAGAGGAAGTATTAACTAATTGTAAAATCTGCCCCCAATCATCCACAGAAATGGTAAGCCCCAATTCCTGTTCCCAATCTACCCTAATCTTATCAAATGGAGCTTTCCTAAGTTTCATAATAATATTATAAATCATAGCCGATGCACCTTTCTGACATGGATTGAGGTTAATTATCGAATCTAAAATATATGTAGGAGGAAGCATTGGAAAGGAAGAAAGTGTAGTTAGGAAATTTCTAACTTGTAAATATCTAAAAAAATGTATTCTTGATAAGTTATATTTATTAGATAATTGTTCAAAAGACATAAGGGAACCATCTAAAAATAAATCCAAAAACCGTAAAATACCCTTAGTCTTCCAAGTTTGAAAAGCGCGATCCGTAAAAGAGGGAGGAAAAAATATGTTACCTAAAATAGGAATCGCTAACCCGAATTGATTAAGATCAAAAAATTTTCTGAATTGAAACCAAATGCACAAAGCATATTTAACTATCGGGTTAGAGACCTGCTTAAGGCGTTTCGAATCAAAAGGGAGAGAGGAGCCTAAAATAGAGCCAAGTGTATAACCCTGAACAGATTGTAATTCCAATGCTACCCATTTAGGAATAGATAGTATATCCTGGTCAAGTAACCAAAATTTCATATGTCGAATATTAATAGCCCAATAATAGAATCTAAAGTTAGGTAATGCTAAACCTCCATCTCTCTTAGCTTTCTGTAAATGTATTTTACCCAGTCTCGGATTCTTATTCTGCCAAATAAATGAAGAAATTTTAGAGTCAACTTTATCAAAGAAAGATTTTGGAACGAAAATTGGTAATGCCTGAAACACATATAAAAATTTTGGCAAAAAAAACATCTTAACTGCATTAATACGACCAATCAAAGTTAAATATAAGGGAAACCATTTAGATGAAAGTTGAGTAATATGGTCTATTAATGGTAAAAAGTTAGTCTTAAATAAATCTTTGTATTTACAAGTAATTTTAATCCCAAGATATGAAAAATAATTATTAATCAATTTAAATGGAAATTTATAATATAAGGGAAGATGTTTATTAATCGGAAAAAGTTCACTCTTACTAAGATTTAATTTATAACCTGAGAAAAAACCAAATTGTGCTAATAACTCTAAAACAGCAGGAATGGATTTCTCAGGATTAGAAATATATAAAAGTAAATCATCAGCATAGAGTGATAATTTATGGGACTTTAATCCCCGAGTTATCCCAGTAATATTTGAAGATTCTCGAATAGCAATTGCAAGAGGTTCTAATGCAATATCAAATAATAGGGGACTAAGAGGACAGCCTTGTCGAGTACCACGAAAGAGAGGAAAAAAAGGTGAGTTTAAAGAGTTAGTACGAACCGAGGCTACAGGGGAATGATATAACAGTTTAATCCAGGATATAAATTTCAAGCTAAAATTAAACATTTCAAGCACCTTAAATAAATAAGGCCATTCTACTCTATCAAAAGCTTTCTCGGCATCTAAAGAAATAACACACTCAGGAACATTTTGTGAGGGAGTATAAACGATATTTAACAATGTACGAATATTATAAAAAGAGTAACGACCTTTAATAAAACCCGTTTGGTCTTCCGAAATAATAGAAGGAAGTACTTTTTCTAGTCTATTTGCTAATAACTTAGAAAAAACTTTAGAATCAACATTTAATAAAGATATTGGTCTATAAGATGCACATTGAGCAGGGTCTTTATCCTTCTTTAGTATTAGAGAAATTGATGCTCTATTAAAAGATTCAGGAAGTTTACCAAGTTTCAAAGAAGCCTCAAAAATCCTACAGAGCCAAGGAATCAATAAAGAAGCAAAACATTTATAAAATTCAACGGTAAACCCATCCGGGCCAGGAGCTTTCCCCAGATTCATAGAAAAAATAACATTCTTAATCTCATCCATTGTAATGGAAGTATCTAATAAAGAAGACATATCCTGTGAAATCTGAGGGAAGTCTAACTTATCTAAAAAATCATTCATATATTTAGAATCTCGAGGAGACTCTGATTGATATAAAGAAGAATAAAAATCACAAAAGGTTTGATTAATCCCCACATGATCCAGTATCAATCGATCATTTTGGTTATAAATCTGATTGATTTGAGATTTAACATAATTAGATTTCAATTGATTAGCCAGCAGCTTGCCAATTTTGTCACTGTGAACATAAAAGTCACTTCTTGTTTTCTTTAATTGGTTTACAATCGAGGACGAGAGTAGTAAACTGTGTTCCATTTGAAGTTCAGTTCTTTCTTTGTATAACTCCTCAGAAGGAGCCATAACATATTTCTTATCAATTTCTTTAATCTTGTCCACAATTGCCATCTCCTCCTGCTTCTGTTTCTTCCTCAAAGCAGCAGAATACGAAATAATCTGACCCCGAATATAGGCTTTAAAAGTGTCCCAAAGAGTGTTAACCGAAATATCTTCTGTATGGTTAATTGTAAAAAAAAGCTCAATCTGTTCATTCATAAAATTAACAAAGTCCGAGTCCTGGAGCAACAGCGAATTAAAACGCCATTGTCTATTATTTGGTATATTGGCCATAATTTTAATAGAAAGCTTAAGTGGAGCATGATCCGAAATGGTTATAGAATCATAATCACATTTAATCACTGAAGGAATAAGACGAGAATCAATGAAAAAATAATCAATTCTTGAATAGGAATGATGAACATGTGAAAAGAAGGAAAAATCTTTTTCCTGAGGATGCAGAAAACGCCAAATGTCCGTCGACCCAGAATCAGAAAGGAAAAAATTAATCAAATTTGCAGATTTATTAGGTAAAGTCCGTAAAGGAGCCGAACGGTCCAAAGCTGGAGACAAACAGGTATTAAGATCTCCGCCCCAGATCAATGAAAACTCGTTCAAATTCGGAAACTGATCAAACAATGATTTATAAAATTCCGGACAATCCATATTAGGAGCATAAACATTAACCAAAACTACTTTTTTATTAAATAGTAAACCACTAACCAATAAAAATCTACCATTCGGATCAGAAATAATATCCTGTTGTATAAAAGTAACTGAGGAATCTATAAAAATAGAGACGCCTCGAATCTTAGCATTGGAGTTCGAATGAAATTGTTGACCCTTCCAGAATTTGAAAAAACGTAGTCTGTCCCCCCTCCGTACATGGGTCTCTTGTAAAAATAAAATTTGTGCTTTAAGTCTCCGGAACACTTTAAAAACTTTTTTCCTTTTAATAGGATGATTAAGACCGTTAGTATTCCAGGAGACAAAATTAATAATAGACTCCATAAATCCTAAAGTCAACCCACAACAAGGAGGATTGACGATAGGCGCGACCCACAAACCCAGAGAGGAAACAGAACATACAAAAGATACCGGGAAAAAGGACGCAACCAGTACTTCAATAATGTATATAGCCCAAAGAGAAACAAACTAAAACGTGAAGCCCCTCCCACCACCCCCCCCCGCCCCAAGACCCCAAGGCAAAATCTAAAGCAGACCCGCCAGAAAGAAGCAAGCGCTAAAACTACCCCCATGACTTCCGGTATACGCTCCCTAAAAAAAAGGTATAAATATGAAAAAGATCAGCTAATTGTAAAACAGTAAAAAAGTAAAAAAAAGGTAGCTCAATTAAAATACACACAGAACAGAACAAAAGCCAGAAAATATATATTTAAAAAAAACCACAATAAACCTCAAACCCATGAATAAACACAGCAACAAGAAAAAATAAGATTATTGACATAAAGTGGTTATAAAAAGCAAAACAGAATAAAATTAAAAAAAACTACAAAATTTAAGGCCACACAGGAAATACGTAAGATGACAAAAAGGAAGTAACCACCCAGAATCCCCTGGGAAAAGAAAGAAATGACGCAGTTAAAAAGAAAGTTTAGCAACCATATTAAGAAATCAAAAATAAACTTTTCTGCCCAAATAGGGCACGAAAAAGTTAAAACCAACCAATTCACAGCCTCCGATCAACGGAGATAATTAAAAAAAAGCAATTAAGATGTTGAAGATGAAAGTTGATCCAGATAACTCTGGGCATCCGATGGAGAATCAAAAAAATGAAGGGCTCCATCTGACATGCGAATCCTTAGACGTGCAGGGTACAGCAGCGCTGGTCTTAAATCCATCTTATAGAATTCCGACATCACGGATCTGTAACGAACCCGTTGGTCCCAGATTGGTTTACTGAAATCTTCCACGAATCGGAACTTAAGATCCGAAAAATCAATGAAACCTTTAGATCGAGCGAATCGAAACAGTCTCTCCTTGTCTTGAAAGTAATGAAAACGTAAAATAACATGCCTAGGTCTATCTGACCTAGACGAGTATGATGGGATTCTGTGAACACGATCCAGTAGCGGTAGTTGGTCAGGAAATACAGTAGGGAATGCATCTTTTAAAAGTTGAGAAAAATACTTCATGGGGTTGTTAGATTCCACAGCTTCCCTCACCCCGATCATTCGTAAATTCTGCCGTCGCATTCTAGATTCCAAGTCAGAGTTTTTAAAAGTCAAAAAGTCAAGTTTCTTCTTCATTACATTAATTGTTTCTTCGATTTTCCCCATCTTAAGCTCACTTTGTTGCGCGAATTTTTGAAGATCAGATATAGCCGACTGATGTTCCGCAATAAATGTTTGCATCTTATCAATTCTCAACCTCTTTTTAAACTTTGCTCTATGTCACCAACAAAAGGCCTCTTGCCCTGATTTCAGCCCCTGAAAGAAAATGGAAAGCTCCCAACCTCTTTTTAAAACTTGGTGCTGCATCACCAATGAACAACCTCTGCACTGATTTCAGCCCCCCGAAAGCCCCTCAAGGCTGTTACTGAGGGAGGGTCGCACTGTGGGAGGGGCAGTACAGAGGGGGTCATGCTATGGGAGGGGCAACACTTAGGAGTGTTGTGCTGTGGGACATGGAAGGGCATGGCAGAGATCAAATTTGAATTTCTTTAGACCTTTTTGTCGAGCCATACAGCACAGAAACAGGCCCTTCAGTCCGACTGATTCATGCTGATCAAGGTGCCCTATCAAAGTTGGGTCTATTTGCCTCTGTTTGGCTCATAGCCTTCTCAACCTTTCCTATCCAGGTACCTGTCCCGCTGTCTTTTAAAAGTTGCTATTGTACCTGCCTCAACCACTTCCTCTGGCACTATACTCTGTTGCCCCTCAAGATCCTAATAAATCTTTCCCTCTCAGCTTTAACCTACGTCCTCTAGTTCTTGATTCTCCGACCCTGGAAAATAGACTGAGCACATTCACCATAACTATGCCTCTCATCCTCCTACTTTCTAAGGAATGTCTCCCTGAGGTCCTGGCAGCACCCTTGTAAATTCTTCTTGCAGTCTGTCCAGTATAATAACATCCTTCGCATAGCAGGCCAGCCAGAACTGGACACAAAATTCCAAGTGTAACTTCACTAACTGCAACATAGCCTCCCCACTTCTAACAGTAACCTCCCAACAATGCACTAGCTGATGAAGGCCAAAAGATTTCTCCAACACCCTTTCAGGGAATAGTATACCTGAAATCCAAGGTCTCTCTGTTTTACAACACCACACAGGGCTCTGCTATTCACTGTGAAAGTCCGATCATAATTGGACTTTTCAAAATGAGGCACTTTGTACTCATGTGGAGTGGTACGATAAAGATCGAAATGTGATTAGCAAGCCATTCACCCTGATCATGATGTTTAATTGCAGCAATAATTCCCAATTTGACATGTACCAACAATGGTTCATGATGAACGAGCCGCTGAAGAGCCCAACTTTTCATCAGCTTCCAAATTCAGGTTTCAAGATTGTTCAATGTCATCTCCAGTACAAAAGTGTGAAGGAGAACAAAATAATTGTTAGTCAGGATCCGATGCAGTACAAAAAAACCTCAAAGAGATAAAGAACATAATAATAATTAAAAAACACGATAAATATGAATGTATAAAATAGCTCATATACACAGATTGATTGTATGTCCATATAGTGACACTGGACACAGGAGTGTCTGTACATAGGTGACGGACAGGAAATGATAAAGTAGCGGTGATTAGGGGTGTGGAGGGATGGGTTAGTGAGTGGAGGTGTTGATCAGCCTTACTGCTTGAGGAAAGTAACTGTTTTTCAGAATGGTGGTCCTGACGTACATGTTACATAGTCTCCTCTCAGATGGGACCATGGTATACAGATAGCAAGCAGCAGAACACTACAGTCTAGAGACAGGTAACTTCCCACTCTGTGATTAGACTAGAGTTAAATCAGTGGATTGCCGGTGGTAAAACGTGTGCTGCAAGGGCTTGATCCGTGCTGTTTCTCAAGATGAAATAAATAAAAAAAATTAAAAATTACAACTGTCCCAACAGAGGACTTGTACACGACTGCCCCTACAGGGGATTTGTACAGAATCAGAATCAGGTTTATTATCACCAGCATGTGTCATGAAATTTGTTAACTTAGCAGCAGCAGTTCAGTGCAATAGAAAATATAGAAGAAGAGAAAAAATTGAAATAATAATAATAAACAATTACAATATATGTACAGTGAATAGATTAAAAATGGTGCAAAAACAGAAAAAATATATATTAAAAAAGTGAGATAGTGTCTAAGGGTTTAATGTCCATTTAGGAATCGGGTGGCAGAGGGGAAGAAACTGTTCCTGAATCGCTGAGTGTGTGCCTTCAGGCTTCTGTACCTCCTACCTGATGGTAACAGTGAGAAAAGGGCATGCCCTGGGTGCTGGAGGTCCTTAATAATGGACGCTGCCTTTCTGAGACACCGCTTCCTAAAGATGTCCTGGGTACTTTGTAGGCTAGTGCCCAAGATGGAGCTGACTAGATTTACAACCTCCTGCAGCTTCTTTCGGTCCCGTGCAGTAGCCCCTCCATACCAGATGGTGATACAGCCTTTCAGAATGCTTCACGATACATCTATAGAAATTTTTGAGTGTATTTGTTGATATACCAAATCTCTTCAAACTACTAATGAAGTACAGACGCTGTCTTGCCTTCTTTATAACTGCTTTGCTGTGCTGGGACCAAGTTTGGTCCTTAGAGATCTTGACAGCCAGGAACTTGAAGCTGCTCACTCTCTCCACTTCTGATCCCTCTATGAGGATTGGTATGTGCTCCTTCGTCTTACTGTTCCTGAAATCCACAATCAGCTCTTTCGTCTTACTGATGTTGAGTGCCAGGTTGTTGCTGTGACACCACTCCACTAGTTGGCATATCTCACTCCTGTATGCCCTCTTGTCTCCATCTGAGATTCTATCAACAATGATTGTATCATAGAATATGGCTATGAATATAGAATATGAGCTGCAAAGTCCAACAACAGTTGTATAGTCAGCAAAGTAAAAGATGGTATTTGAGCTATGTCTAGCCACACAGTCATGGGTATAGAGAGAGTAGAGCAGTGGACTAAGCACACACCCCTGAGGTGTGCCAGTGTTGATCGTCAGCAAGGAGGAGATATTATCACCAATCTGCACAGATTGTCTTCCAGTTAAGAAGTCAAGGATCCAATTGCAGAGGGAGGTACAGAGGCCCAAGTTCCCTAACTCCTCAATCAGGATTGTGGGAATGATGGTATTAAATGTTGAGCTATAGTTGATGAACAGCATCCTGACATAGGTGTTTGTATTGTTCAGATGGTCTAAGGCCTTTTGAAGAGCCGTTGAGATTGCAACTGCCACTGTTCTATTGTGGCAACAGGCAAACTGCAATGGGTCCAGGTCCTTGCTAAGGCAGGAGTTCAGTCTAGTCATGACCAACCTCTCAAAGCATTTCATCACCGTAAATGTGAGTACTACCAGGTGACAGTCATTAAGGCAGCTCACATTATTTTACTTAGGCACTGGTATAATTGTTGGCTTTTTGAAGCAAGTGGGATCTTCCGCCCATAGCAGTGAGAGGTTGAAAATGTCCTTGAATACTCCCACCAGTTGGCTACCAGGTATTCCGTCGGGGCCTTCTGCCTTGTGAGGGTTCACCCTCTTTAAAGACAGCCTAAGATTGATCTCCAAAACAGAGATCACAGGGTTACCAGGTGCAGCAAGGATCTTCACAGCTGTAGTTATATTCTTCCTTTCAAAGCGGGCATAGAAGGTGTTGAGTTCATCTGGTAGTGAAGCATCGCTGCCATTCATGCTATTGGGTTTCACTTTGTAGGAAGTAATGTCTTGTACATCCTGCCAGAACTGTCATACATCCGATGTCGCCTCCAACCTCATTCAAAATTGTCTCTTCGCCCTTGAAATAACCCTCTGCAAGCCATACCTGGTTTTCTGGTACAGACCTGGGTCACCAGCCTTGAATGCCATAGATCTAGCCTTCAGCAGATGATGTACCTCCTGGTTCATCCACGGCTTTTGGTTTGGGAATGTACAGTAAGTCTTTGTAGGCACACACTCATCCACACAGGTTGTAATGAAGTCAGTAACAACTGCAGCATACTCAACCAGGTTCGAAGATGAATCCTTGAATACAGTCCAGTCCACCGATTCAAAGCAGTCCTGTAGGTGTTCCTGTGCTTCCCTTGTCCAAACCTTCTTGGTCCTCACTACTGGTGCCGCAGTCTTCAGTCTCTGCCTATACTCAGGGAGTAGAAGTACAGCCGGGTGATCAGCCTTCCCAAAGTGAGGGTCTGGAATAGCACGGTAGGCATTCTTGATGGTGGTGTAGCAATGGGTCAATGTGCTGTTTCCTCTGGTATTGCTGTGATGGTAATTGCTTAGTGATCTTTTCAGACTGGCCTGGTTAAAATCCCCCAAAACAATGGTGAAGGCGTTAGGGTGCGCTGTTTCGTGCATGTTGATCCTATTGCTCAGATCATCTAAAGCCTGATTGATATTTACTTAGATTATGAGAACACTCAGTCCTCTTTTATTGTCATTTAGAAATGCATACATGCATTAAAAAATTATACAACGTTTCTCCAGAGTGACATCACAGAAAACAGGACAAACCAAAGACTAACACTGACAGAACCACATAATTATGACATATAGTTACAGCAATGCAAAGCAATACCATAATTTGAAGAAGAACAAACCATGAGCACGGTAAAAAAAAAGTCTCAAAAGTTCCCAAGTCGGTCAACTCCCGAGTCCCCGATAGCAGGCGGCAAAAGGGAGAAACTCCCTGCCATAAACCTCCAGGCACCGTCAACTTGCCAATGCCTTGGAAGCAGCCAACCACAGCCGACACTGAGTCCATCCATCCGAAAACTTCGAGCCTCCAACCAGCCTCTCCGATACAGCTTCCCAAGCGCCATCCTCTGCCGAGCACCTTCGACCTCGCCCCGGCCGCTGAAACACGCAAAGCCGAGGATTTCGGGGCCTTCTGCTCCGGAGATTGGCCTGAGATGTAATGTATACCACTACCAAATGATCCGGAAATCTCCCATGGTAGGTAAAATAGATGACACTTAATTGCTAGATATTCCAGGTCTGGTGAGCAGAATTGGGACAGCACTGATATATTTGTGCACCAAGAAGAGTTGATCATGAGGCATACTCCTCCACCTCTGCTTTTGAGAGACGCTATAGATCTATCCCGACAGTGTATAGTAAACCCGTTGATCTGAATCACTGCCCCCTGGACTCCGTGAAGCAAAGGACAAACGTGGTCCTAATGTCCCTCTGATTCAGCGCCCTAGCTCTGAGATGCCCATATAGGGGACTTGTACACAACTGCCCCTACAGGGGACTCATGCACAACTGCCCCGACAGGATACTTGTTCACAACTGCCCCTAATGGGGCCTTGTACACAACCGCCCCTACGGGGGACTCGTACACAACTGCCTCTGTAGGGGCCACACAGTGGGTAATATGGCAGAGTCACTACCTCATAGCACCAGAGACAGTGTTCAACCCTGATCTGGTGTGTGAAGTTTGCATGTGCTCCCCGTCACCACATGGTTTACCCCATGGTTTCTGGCGTCCTCCCCCTTCATTTCCAGTCCTGACATAGGGTCTCGGCCTGAAGCATCGATTGTTTATTCATTTCCATTGGTGCTGCCTGACTTGCTGAGTTCCTCCAGCATTTTGTATGTGTTGCTCTAGATTTCCAGCATCTGAAGAATCTTGTGTTTATGTTTTATCCCAGTTGCTCTGTTTTTCGCCCACATTCCACAGATGTGCAGATTAGTCACAGATTTATAGAACACTGCAGCACTGAAACAGGCCCTTCAGCCCATCTAGACTATGCCAAACTATTAGTCAGCCTAGTCCCATTGACCTACCCCCACACCATACAGTAGGGACTATATATATATATATATATATACAAAAGACCATGTCAGCGTCAGTAATTAGTGATTGGTTTATTTTTGTCAGTGTCTTGGAACACTAAAGCAGGGAAACATGCCCTTCGGCCCATCTAGTCCATGCCAGACTATTAATCTGCCTTGTACTATTGGCCTGCACCTGGACCATCATCCTCCATAACTCTCCCATTCATGTTCCTATCAAAATCTCTCTTAAATGTAGCAATCAAATCCATATCCACCACTTCCGCTCAGTTCATTCCACATCCTCACCACCCTGAATGAAGAAGTTCAATACGCCTGCCTTTTTATGCAGTTACTTGTATTTAAATTCCCCACAGGTCTTCACGGCCCTCTTCAGTACACAGTTCCAAAGTTTAAGAATCAGGTTTAATATAACTGGCATTTGTTATGAAATTTGCTGTTTTGTGGTGACAATATATTACAATAAATAACAAAAAAATCTATAAGTCACAATAAGAAATATACTGCATATATATATTAAAATTCAAATTAATTAAGTAGTACAAAAACAGGGCAAACAAAAAAGAAAAAAATAGTGACGTAATGTACAGGAGATCATTGTCCATTCAGAAATCTGATGGTGGAGGGGAAGAAGCTGTTCCTGAAACAGTGAGTATGTGTCTTCAGGCTCCTGTATCGCTTCCCTGATGGTAGCAATGAAAAGAGGGCATGTCCTGGGTGATGAGGGTCCTTAGTGATGGATGCCCCATTTTTGAGGCATCGCCTTTTGGAAACGTCCTTGATGCTGGGGACGCTACAGCCTGTGATGGAACTGGCTGAGTTTGCAACTTTCTGCAGCTTTTTCTGATCCTGTGCATTGGATGTGATACAACTAGATAGAATGCTCTCCACGGCACACCTTTAGAAATTTGTGAGTTCTTTGGTGACGTGCCAAGTCCTTAAACTCCTCGCTGGCCTCTGCAGAGAGAAGAATCTTCTCACCATTGTCCTGAGCATCTCACTCTTCATTTTAAGATTGTGATCGCAGATTCTTCACTCCTCAGCAGAGGAAAACATCATCTCTGCAATGACACTGCTTCTCATTTGTCTAAATCCTGATGATACGGGCATATGGCCTGAAATGTCAACTATTCATTCCTCTCCAAAGATGCTGCCTGACATTCTGTGTTCCTCCAGCATTTTGTGTGTGTTGCTCTGGATTTCCAGCATCTGCAGAACCTCTTGTGTTTAGTTCAAGTTCAAGTTTAATTGTCATTCAGCCATACACATGAATACAGCCAAATGAAACAGTGTTCTTCTGGGCCCAAGTTGAAAACACAGTCATACACATCACAAGGTACATATCGTACTTATAACTGTGATAGCAGTAATCATAAAGTCACAAAGATAATCTAACCCAAGCCCCTGAGTGGCATGGTCTGTGGACTGATGGTGTATGGAATGTTGTCCTGCCTAGCTTGTCTTCCAGCAAGTGAACACCGGAGGGCAGCACTGGTAGGGACACCAGACCTGCCCACTGCGCTCAGGGGCACTCCCACCAGGATCCAATATCATCCCGCCTTTAGTCATAGTCATACTTTATTGATCCCGGGGGAAATTGGTTTTCGTTACAGTTGCACCATAATAATTAAATAGTAATAAAACCATAAATAGTTAAATAGTAATATGTAAATTATGCCAGGAAATAAGTCCAGGACCGGCCTATTGGCTCAGGGTGTCTGACCCTCCAAGGGAGGAGTTGTAAAGTTTGATGGCCACAGGCAGGAATGACTTCCTATGACGCTCTGTGTTGCATCTCGGTGGAATGAGTCTCTGGCTGAATGTACTCCTGTGACCAACCAGTACATTATGTAGTGGATGGGAGACATTGTCCAAGATGGCATGCAACTTGGACAGCATCCTCTTTTCAGACACCACCGTCAGAGAGTCCAGTTCCATCCCCACAACATCACTGGCCTTACGAATGAGTTTGTTGATTCTGTTGGTGTCTGCTACCCTCAGCCTGCTGCCCCAGCACACAACGGCAAACATGATAGCACTGGCCACCACAGACTTGTAGAACATCCTCAGCATCGTCCGGCAGATTTTAAAGGTCCTCAGTCTCCTCAGGAAATAGAGACGGCTCTGACTCTTCTTGTAGACAGCCTCAGTGTTCTTTGACCAGTCCAGTTTATTGTCAATTCGTATCCCCAGGTATTTGTAATTCTCCACCATGTCCACACTGACCCCCTGGAATTCCTGTCCTGAAATCCTCTTGCAGCAAACACTACCAGAGCACGACATTTCCTCAGTGCTTCTTTGCCTGCTGAAGCCTGAAGACTGGAAGCTGGAGGCCTATCCTGGAGTTTGAGGACTGCCCATGTGCATGGGTGGGTGGGACTTGTTTTACTGTTGTTGTTTGGTTGCTTGCTGTGCTCAGTTTTGTTCTCTGTGCTGTTCTGCCGAGCACTGAGGGCATGCGATGCTGCCGCTGGAATGTGTGGTGACACCTATCCTGTTTCGGTTTGTACAGCTGCATCACAGCAACAGCCACGTTTGGCGGACAGTGATCATATCATAAAGTTTACAAAAATCTGTTTAAAATCCTGTAGATAGCTTACTAAGCTTTTATGGAAAAAAAATTGATTCACTGTGTCGAATTCAAAAGAAGCGAAGGGCGTGAAGCGCAAAAGAACTGCAAATTTGTTTAAAGTTGAATGGCTTAACAAAATAGTAGAAACTGAAACACCAAAAGCTCATGAGGTCATGAACGTTCAGCTACGAGAAATATTTATGTATGATTCAAAAACTGGAGTTATCTGTTTGTATTGTCGTGATGCGAAAGTTGCTGGAGAATTTGCTAGTGGAAAGAAGTGGGATGATATTTTGGAAACTTAACTTTTTGAAACATCATTTGGCAAGTAAATCGCATTTGGACAGTGTACAAAAGCTCAGGCAACAGAACCCGTCATTACCCGTTACAGGAGTGCTGTGCATGTTACGGTTGAGTGCTGATGAGCGAGAGCGAAAACGATCAAACCCAGAGGAGATCAAAGTTGAGGTACAAGAATGGTCAGCTTTTGATTTCTCCGCAATTGCAGATTGTGACTTCACATTTAGCAATGAACAAGTTAATGCCTTATGTCTAAAATATCATGATTTTCTAGCTGAAAATACTGTGGTTGTTAGACAGTTTAATGATTTCAAATTTTCCATGCAAGAAAAAATTAATTCCAAACTGATTTCAAACTTTGCTCAAATGGTGGCATTTTTACTTCAAAATGAACAGTTTTGCGACCTTGCACAGTTGATGGACATTGGGGGAACCTTTCTTGCGTCTAGTGCGGACTGTGAACGAGGTTTTAGCCTAATGAATCAACTCAGAAACAAGCTGAGAAACCGTTTAGGTGAATGTCATTTGGATGTTAATGAGAATCAAAAGCTATCAATTGGATGGAAGTTCTATTAGTCTAGATAGTTTACAAAGAATGGGTAAATGCCAAAGACACGAGAGAGAAATAAATAACTGAGTGACTTAAACACGTATGCTATTTTGTTGTTATTCTGTGCAGCTTTATGTCAAATATTTTGTAAACCTACATAAACTGTCCCATGTGTGCATTCAGTGTGCACATACTTTTGTCACAGGAAAAAAATTTGCACAACATAAGATTTTTGCACACACTGACTACTAAAAATTAGAGAGAACATTGTTTGCGGGCTGCCCCCAGCTCATCCTTAGGTTGTGTTGGCTGTTAATGTAAATGACATATTTCACTGTACGTTTCAATTACATGTGATAAATAAATCTAATTCTGAGATCTGACAGTTTTTCCCTATGGACGGTATTAGTTCCCCTCGAAGCTTCGAAGAACAATCAAATAGCCCTTTGACCTTATGAATCACAGAGATGAAGGCTGTAATGTATTTATTTATGTGGAGATACAACACAAAACAAGCCCTTCCTGCCTTTCGAGCCACACTGCCAGCAATCCCCGATTTAACCCTGGCCTAATCATGGAATAATTTTCAATGACCTATTAACCTACTAACCGGTGCGGCTTTGGACAGTGGGAGGAAACCAGAGCATCCGGAGGAAACCCACACATTCCACAGGGAGGATATTAAAGCTCCTTTAAGATGGTGTCACAATTGAGTTGCAACCTCCGACTCCCAAAGCTCTAATAGCATCATGCTAACCACCACACTACCGTAGCTTCCAGCTGAGCAATTCCTCTTCATAATGTAACCTTTCGATACCAAGATCTCCCTCCAATAGCCTTCTGAAGGTGTGGAGTCTAAAACGGCTCCTCATGCTCCTGGACTGGTCCAGCCAGAACACTGTGTCACTGGAGTTGACCTGACACCAAGCACTCCAATCCTCCAGAGGTACAGTTCCAGGCCTTTCTGAATGATAACCCCAATCTCTCACAGACGGGTGAGGGCCTCCATTGGTAGGGATAGACTATGGATGTTGTGTCCCATTGGTATACATGATACGCAAGCCAGGGCATTACGACATGGAGAGCGAGCTGTTCCCCATGTAGCAGGCTCCCCCTCTCCATGCAGCTGATGGACCCAAAGGAACAGCAGAAACCGATACAGTTCAGGGCTAGCGATGTCGCAGGAGTCGCCAGTTAGCGTTGAACTCGATGTAGGATTGCCTTAGGGACTCCAGCTCTAGATTTTTCCTCAGGGTTTACTCCCGAAGCCTTCCCCATGAGTGGGTAGAGCTGCAAGGCAGCGGAAGCTTGACATTAGAGTTTTCCTTCTCCTAGATGAACTGCCAACCACGGCTGACAAACCCCATCTGCCGAAAGTGATTGGTTTTAAGGTGCCAATAACCCGACTTTACCCCTTCTCCTGTTAGTAGAAATGGGTGCACAGGGCTCAGTAGCAAAGCCACGTGTGAAGGCCAGGAAATGGACTTGGTTGTCAGAGGTGACTCAAGGCGCACGCCACTGGGAGCTTTTAATAGGCAGTGGGAGCTTGTCCCCATTACCACCCCTGGGCTAAGACATCCTTAAGGAACCGCTGATGGGTTACAGCCACAATAGCTTAAGAGCTGATGAGACAAGTTCAGTGATCTATCTTTTTAACTTTTATTGCAACTTCTTAATTAAGCTACCTCAATGTTGTTAAATCCTCAGGAATTCAGGTCATTTACGATGTCTTCATGTTGAATCGGTATAAGATTTTAGTCAGACTACATTTGGAGTATTGCGTGCACTTCTGGTCACCCCATTACAGGGAGAGTGTGGAGACGATGAAGAAGAGATTCACCAGGATGCTGCCTGGATTTGAGGGCACGCATGGAGGGGCCATTGCACACGACTGGAAAAAAGCTTTAGAAAGTTGTAAATTCAGCTAGCTCTGTCATGGGCAGTCACCTCCCCAGCATCCAGGACACCTTCAAAAGGCGACGCCTCAGAAAGGCAGCATCCGTCATTAAGGGCCCCCGTCACCCAGGACATGCCCTCTCCTCACTGTTACCATCAGGGAGGAGGTACAGGAGCCTGAAGACACACATTTAACTTTTACAAATAGCTTCTTTCCCTCCACCATCAGATTTCTGAACGGACTATGAACACTACCTCATTATTTTTCTTCTCTTTTTCCATGAATTATTTAATCTAATTTTTAAAGGATATTTCTTCTTGGAACTTATAGTTTTTACGATTATGTATACTGCTGCTGCAAAACAAGAAATTTCATGACATATGCCAGTGATATGAATCCTGATTCAGATATACAGGAGGTTGGACAATCTTGGACTGTTTTCTCTGGAGCGATGGAGATCTGTTAGAGGTTGGCAAAATCATGAGAGGCAGAGATGGGGTACAAAGTCAGAGTCACTTATGCAGGATAGAAATGTCCAATACTCCAAGACATAACTTTAATGTGAGAGGGGTAAAGTTTCAAGGAGACGTTTAGGAGAAGTTTTACACAGAGGACTGAGTGGGCGCCAAGAATGTGGTGCCAGGGGTGACGGTGGGAGCTGACACACAGA
Source organism: Mobula hypostoma (assembly GCF_963921235.1). Classification (NCBI taxonomy): domain Eukaryota; kingdom Metazoa; phylum Chordata; class Chondrichthyes; order Myliobatiformes; family Myliobatidae; genus Mobula; species Mobula hypostoma. Next base: position 1,919,755 of record NC_086107.1, read on the forward strand.
GATGTTCAAACAGGCACGTGGGCATCTGAATCTGAACCCGAATCGGAATCAGGTTTAACATCACCAGAGCAACACACACAAAATGCTGAAGGAACTCAGCAGGCCAGGCAGCATCTATGAGATGCAAAAAAAGTACAGCTTTGGGCTGAAACCCTTCGGCAGGACTGGGGAAAAAAGGTTGAGCCGGTTTAAAAGGTGGGGGAGAGGAGAGAGAAACCTGGAGGGGGAGGGATGAAGTAAAGAGCTGGGAAGTTGATTGGTGAAAGAGACAGAAGGCCATGGAAGAAAGAGAAAGGGGGGGGAGGAACAGGCCAGGAGATAAGGGGAGAGAGGGGAGAGAGGATGGGAAATACTGAAGGTGGGGGGATATTACCAGAAGTTTGAGAAATCGATGGTCTTGCCATCAGGTTGGAGGCTGCCCAGACGGACTACAAGGTGTTGTTACTCCAACCTAAGTATGGTCTCATCACAACAATTATCATTGGCATATGTTGTGACATTTGTGGCAGCAGTACAGTGCAATACAGGATAATAATAATAAACTACAAATTACTATATGAAATATATATTAACATTAAATTAAATAATTAGTGAAAAAGAAAGGAAAAACAGTGCGGTGATGTTGATGGGTTCATTGTCCATTCAGAAATCTGATGGTAGAGGGGGAGGAGCTGTTCCTGAATCATTGGGTGTGGGAGTTCAGGTTCCTGTGCCTCCTTCCTGATGGTAGCAATGGGAAGAGGGAATGTCCTGGGTGATGAAGGTCCTTAATGATGGATGCCATCTTTTTGAAGACATTCTGGATGCTGGGGAGGCTGGTGTCTATGAGGCTGAGGTCACAACATTCAGGGAATGAAGGGACAAAGACTATCTGTTGGCAGGTAAGTTTTCTTTAATTTGGCATCTTGAACACCACAGAACATGATGGGCCGAAGGGACTGTTCCTGTTCTGTGTTCCCTACGGATACCACGCACCTAGGCTCAAACCCATTGTCTGGATAAAGACTAACTTTTCAATAACCTCTCTGTTCATTTTCAGAACTTGTCAAAGACAAGTTAATGGTTTCAAACTTCGGGTTCTGCTACTTTCAGCTCATTGCCATTTACAAATGATTTATTCTTGGGTCCTCAAGAGATATATAAAAATAATTGATTCACTCATTCATTCATTCAGAGATACAGACCCTTCCAGCCCAATGAGACACACTGCCCAGCAACCCACCTATTGGGCATAGAAACCATAGAAACTGCAGCACAGAAACAGACCCTTTGGCCCTTCTTGGCTGTGCCGAACCATAATCTGCCTAGTCCCACTGACCTGCACACGGACCATATCCCTCCATACACCTCCCATCCATGTATCTGTCCAATTTATTCTTAAATGTTAAAAAAGAACCCGCATTTACCACCTCTTCTGGCAGCTCATTCCATACTCCCACCACTCTCTGTGTGAAGAAGCCCCCCCTAATGTTCCCTTTAAACTTTTCCCCCCTCACCCTTAACCCATGTCCTCTGGTTTTTTTCTCCCCTTGCCTCAGTGGAAAAAGCCTGCTTGCATTCACTCGATCTATACCCATCATAATTTTATATACCTCTATCAAATCTCCCCTCATTCTTCTACGCTCCAGGGAATAAAGTCCTAACCTATTCAACCTTTCTCTGTAACTGAGTTTCTCAAGTCCCGGCAACATCCTTGTAAACCTTCTCTGCACTCTTTCAACCTTATTAATATCCTTCCTGTAATTTGGTGACCAAAACTGAACACAATACTCCAGATCCGGCCTCACCAATGCCTTATACAACCTCATCATTACATTCCAGCTCCTATACTCAATACTTCGATTAATAAAGGCCAATGTACCAAAAGCTCTCTTTACGACCCTATTTTGTATCTGTACTCCCAGATCCCTCTGTTCCACTGCACTCCTCAGTGCCTTACCATTAACCCTGTATGTTCTACATTGGTTTGTCCTTCCAACGTGCAATACCTCACTCTTGTCAGTACTAAACTCCATCTGCCATTTTTCAGTCCATTTTTCCAGCTGGTCCAAGTCCCTCTGCTGGCTCTGAAAACCTTCCTCACTGTCTACTACACCTCCAATCTTTGTATCATCAGCAAACTTGCTGATCCAATTTACCACATTATCATCCAGATCATTGATATAGATGACAAATAACAATGGACCCAGCACTGATCCCTGTGGCATACCACTAGTCATAGGCCTCCACTCAGAGAAGCAATTCTCTACCACCACTCTCTGGCTTCTTCCATCGAGCCAATGTCTAATCCAATTTACCACCTCTCCATGTATACTTAGCGACTGAATTTTCCTAACTAACCTCCCATGCGGGACCTTGTCAAAGGCCTTACTGAAGTCCATGTAGACAATATCCACTGCCTTCCCTTCATCCTTTCCTGGTAACCTCCTCGAAAAACTCCAACAGATTGGTCAAACATGACCTACCACGCACAAAGCCATGTTGACTCTCCCTAATAAGCCCCTGTCTATCCAAATGCTTGTAGATTCTGTCTCTTAGTACTCCCTCCAATAACTTACCTACTACTGACGTTAAACTCACCGGCCTATAATTTCCCGGATTATTTTTCGATTCTTTTTTAAACAACGGAACAACATGAGCCACTCTCCAATCCTCCGGCACTTCACCCGTAGACAGCGACATTTTAAATATCTCTGCCAGGGCCCCCGCAATTTCAATACTAGTCTCCTTCAAGGTCCGAGGGAACAATCTGTCAGGTCCCGGGGATTTATCCACTTTAATTTTCCTCAAGACTGCAAGCACCTCTTCCTTTTCAATCTGTACAGTTTCCATGGTCTCACTACTTGATTCCCTCAATTCCATAGATTTCATGCCAGCTTCCTTAGTAAATACAGACGCAAAAAACCTATTTAAGATCTCCCCCATTTCCTTTGGTTCCGCACAAAGCCGACCACTCTGATCTTCAAGAGGACCAATTTTATCCCTTACAATCCTTTTGCTCTTGATATACTTGTAAAAGCTCTTTGGATTATCCTTCACTTTGACTGCCAAGGCAACCTCATGTCTTCTTTTAGCCCTCCTGATTTCTTTCTTAAGTATTTTCTTGCACTTCTTATACTCCTCAAGCACCTGATTTACCCCCCTGTTTCCTGTACATTTCATACAACTCCCTCTTCTTCTTTATCAGAGTTGCAATATCCCTTGAGAACCAAGGTTCCTTATTCCTATTCAATTTGCCTTTAATCCTGACAGGAACATACAAACTCTGCACTCTCAAAATTTCCCCTTTGAAGGCTTCCCACTTACCAATCACATCTTTGCCAGAGAACAACCTGTCCCAATCCATGCTTTTTAGATCCTTTCTCATTTCTTCAAATTTGGCCTTCTTCCAGTTCAGAACCTCAACCCTAGGACCAGATCTATCCTTGTCCATGATCAAATTGAAACTAATGGTGTTATGATCACTGGAACCAAAGTGCTCCCCTACACAGACTTCTGTCACTTGCCCTAATTCGTTTCCTAACAGGAGATCCAATATCGCATCCCCTCTAGTTGGTCCCTCTAGATATTGATTTAGAAAACGTTCCTGAACACATTTTACAAACTCTAAACCATCTAGACCCCTAACAGTATGGGAGTCCCAATCAATGTATGGAAAATTAAAATCCCCTACCACCACAACTTTATGTTTCCTGCAGTTGCCTGCTATCTCTCTGCAGATTTGCTCTTCCAAGTCTCGTTGACTATTGGGTGGTCTGTAATACAATCCCACTAATGTGGCCATACCTTTCCTGTTTCTCAGCTCCACCCATAAGGACTCAGTAGACAAGCCCTCTAATCTGTCCTGCCTGAGCACTGCTGTAATTTTCCCTAACAAGGAATGCTACTCCCCCACCTTTCATTCCTCTGCCTCGATCACATCTGAAACATCAGAACCCTGGAATATTAAGCTGCCAGTCCTGCCCCTCCTGTAGCCAAGTTTCACTAATTGCTACAACATCATAATTCCACGTGTCAATCCATGCCCTCAACTCATCCGCCTTCCCCGCAATACTCCTAGCATTGAAATATATACACCTCAGAAGATTTTTACCACCACTCACAACCCTTCTATCAGCGGATTTGCTTAAACTTTCAACATCATTTATTTTCACCCCAGCCACACTGTCAGCTCTGGCACTCTGGTTCCCATCCCCCTGCAAATCTAGTTTAAAGCCTCCCCAATAGCACTAACAAACCTCCCTGAAAGGATATTGGTCCCCCTGTGGTTCAAGTGTAACCCGTCTCTCTTGTAGGCACTAGCCTAATCACAAGGCAATTTACAATCGACAAACTGAAACATCTTTGGACTGAGGGAGGAGACCCACATACTCCTTACAGACGCTGCTGGAATTGAACTCAGACGCCCAGAGCTGTAATAGAGTTGCCGTAACCGTTAGGTTACCACGGCGCCTTAATATCGCACTTGCTAGATTACAGTCCACTTGCCACAGCACCAGGCATTTAAACAACCCATATCGCAATCAGAGTCAGAACTATTATCACTGACATATGTCGTTAAATTAGTTATTTTGTGGCAGCAGCACAGTGCAAGACATAAAAATGACTATCATGCATAAATAAATAGTGTGAAAGAGAAAAAGAGTCATAGAGGACAGAACCAGGCCCTGCAGCCCATCTAATCTGTGCCAAATTGTTATGGTGTTATAATTTCATCAACTTTGCCTCCAACTTCCACCCTGCCCTCTAATTTACTTGGTCCATTTCTGACACGTCTCTCCCTTTTCTCAATCTCTCTGTCTCCATCTCTGGAGACAGTCTATCTGTTGATATAAGAGCATAAGGCCATAAAATATAGAAGCAGTATTAGGCTATTTGGCCCATCGAGTCTGTTCCACCCTTTCATCATGGCTGATCCAACTTTCCTGCCAGCCCCAGTCTCCCGCCTTCTCCCCGTATTCCCTTATCCCCAACCAACCAAGAATCTATCAACCTCTGCCTTAAACGTACATAAAGACTTGGCCTCCACAGCTGCCTGTGGCAAAGAATTCCATAGATTCTCTACTCTCAGGCTAAAGAAATTCCTCTTCATCTCTGTTCTAAAAGGATGCCCCTCTATTCTGAGGCTGTGTCCTGGTCTTAGACTCCCCCAATATAGGAGAGATCCTCTCCACATCCACTCTGTCAGGGCCTTTCAACATTCGATAGGTTTCAATTAGGTCACCCCTCATTCTTCTAAATTCACGTGAATACAGGCCCAGAGCCATCAAACACTCTTCATATGCCAAGCCATTCAATTCTGGAATCGTTTTCGTGAACCTCCTTTGAACCCTCTCCAGTTTTAGCACATCCTTTCTAAGATAAAGGGCCCAAAACTGTTCACAATACTCCAAGTGAAGCCTCACCAGTGCTTTGTAAAACATTACATCCTTGCTTTTATATTCTGGTGCCCTTGAAATGAACCCTAACATTCATTGTATTTGCCTTCCTCACCAGAGACTCAACCTGCAAATTAACTTTTAAGGAATCCTGCACAAGGACTCCCAAGTCCCTTTGCACCTTAGTTTTTTGTATTTTCTCTCCATTTAGAAAATAGTTAACCCTTTCATTTTTTCTACCATAATCTACCATAATCTTTATATTTTATAAACCCACCCTCTGTCATAGCTATCTTGGCTATACCTCTTCCCACCCTGTCACTTGTAAAAAAAAATGCCATCCCCTTCTCTCAATTCCTCCATCTCTGTTCATTCCAGAAAAACTGAGAAGTCCTCCTTCTTCAGAGAAAGGGGATTCCCTTCCTCCACCATCAACGCTACCCTCACCCCACCCTCCCATTCCTCTTGTCCTCACCTACCACCCCACTAGCCTCTGCATCTATCACATAATTCCCCATAACTTCTGCTATCTCCACAACACAAAATGCTGGAGGGACTCAGCAGGCCAGGCAGCATCTATGGAAAAGAGTAACCAGTTGACATTTCAGGTCAAACCCTTTAAAAAGGACTGGAAAAAAAAGATGAGAAGTTAGTGCAATAAGGAGGGGGGAGGGGAGGAAGAAGTACAAGGTGGTAGGTGACGGGTGAAACCAGGAGAGGGGGAGGGGTGAAGTAAAGAGCTGGGGTGTTGATAGGTGAAAGAAATAAAGGGTTGGAGAAGGGGTAATCTGATAGGAAAGGGTAGATGACCATAGAAGAAAGGGAAGGGTAGGAGCACCAGAGGGAGGTGATGGACAGGTGAGGAGATAAAAGTGAAAGAAGGTAAAGGTGAGAGGAGATAAAGGTACAACCATTGTTGGTAGAATCTCAGATGGAGCCGAGAGGGCATACAGGATTGAGATATGCCAACTAGTGGAGTGGTGCCGCACAACAACCTGGCACTCAACATCAGTAAGATGGAAGAGCTGATTGTGGACTTCAGGAAGGGCAAGACGAAGGAGCACATACCAATCCTCATAGAGGGATCAGAAGTGAAGAGAGTGAGCAGTTTCAAGTTCCTGGGTGTCAAGATCTCTGAGGATCTAACCTGGTGCCAGCATAATGATGTAGTTATAAAGAAGGCAAGACTTTATTAGGAGTTTGAAGCGATTTGGCATGTCAACAAATACACTCAGTTGTACCGTGGAGAGCATTCTGACAGGCTGCATCACTGTCTGGTATGGATGGGGTGGGCTACTGCACAGGACCGAAAGAAGCTGCAGAAGGTTGTAAATCTAGTCAGCTCCATCTTGGGCAGTAGCCTACAAAGTACCCAGGACATCTTTAGGAAGCGGTGTCTCAGAAAGGCAGCGTCCATTATTAAGGACCTCCAGTACCCAGAGCATGCCCTTTTCTCACTGTTACCATCAGGTAGGAGGTACAGGAGCCTGAAGACACACACTCAGTGACTCAGGAACAGCTTCTTCCCCTCTACCATCCGATTCCTAAATGGACATTGAATCTTTGGAAACTACCTCACTTTTTTTAATATACAGTATTTCTGTTTTTCCACGTTTTTTAAATCTATTCAATATACATAATTGTTTTACTTGTTTATTGATTATTATTATTTTTATTTTATTTATTATTATTTTTTCTCTGGTAGATTATGTATTGCTTTGAACTGCTGCTGCTAAGTTAACAAATTTCACATCACATGCTGGTGATAATAAACCTGATTCTAATTCTTGATAGTTGTTTACTTTTGCATGATCTGTCTTAATTTGCACATTGGATGCTTGTCGGTCTTTGTTGCATGGATTCTATTGTGAATTTTGTTTTTTGACTGCCTGTAAGATGAAGTTTGTACATAGTATAAATACTTCGATAATGAATTTGAACTTTAAAATAATTTCTAACTGGGTCAATAATTTGCCTTTGATAAGCCTGAATTTAAGACAATAATTTCTTGTGAGAAATTGTATCTCCTGGAAGTTCACAGTCATAGTTCAGTTTGTCAACCTTTCCCAAGATTCATTCATCAACAGGCAGGCAAAACCCTTTATAAGTCTGCTCTGCCTCTCCCTGACCAACTCTACATTTTCATGGTGTTCTCTCAATTTTTCCCTCATTACAGACTTTCATAACTTTCAGATATCAGATGTTAAGCAAATTCCTGCAATTCCATCTCTTACGTACACAAGAGGTTCTGCAAATGGTGTAAATCTTGAGTAACACACACACACACATAAAATTCTAGAAGAACTCAGAAAGTCAGGCTGTATCTATGGAAGAGACTGTTCATTCCCTTTATTGATGCTGCCTGACTTGCTGAGTTCCTCTAGCATTTTGTGTGCATTGGAACATAGAACACGACAGCACAGTACAGGCCATTCAACCCATGATGTTATGCTGGCCATTTAAACTACTGTAACATCAATCTAATCATTCCCTCCCACACAGACCTCCATTTTTTCTATCATCCATGTGTCCACTAAAAGTTTCTTAAATGTCCCTAATGTATCTGCCTCTACCACCACCTCCGGTTGTGTGTTCTACACACCCACCACTCCCTAAGTAAAAAACCTACTTCTGACATCCCCTAGACTTCTCACCAATCACCTTAAAACTATGGCCCTTTCTATTAGCTATTTCCACCCCGGGAAAAAGTCTCTGGCTGTCCACTCAATCTATGCCTCTATCATCATGTATATCTCTATCAAGTCACCTCTCATCCTCCTTCACTCCAAAGAGAAAAACCCTCACTTATTCAACCTATCTTCATAACAACAGCATCCTGGTAAATTTCCTCTGCACCCTCTCTAAAGCTTCCACATCCTTCCTATAATGAGGCAACTGGAATTGAACACAATACTCCAAGTGCGGTCTAACCAGAGTTTTCTCATCCTCGGTCATTCCAAAGAGAAAAGCCCTGTTTGCTCAACCTTTTCTCCATTTCTCATGTTTGTGCACAAGAGGACAAGAATGTGGAATTTTCTTAATATTCCTGCAGGAACACGTTGTCTTCAGACTGCTGCCTTCAGGAAGATAGTACAGGAGCCTCAGGACCCACACTACCACGTTCAGGATCAGTTATCATCCCTCAATGATCCTGAACCAAACGGGATAACTTCACCCAACTTCATTTCATCATTGAAATGTTCTCACAACCTATGGACTGACTTTCAAGGACCCTTCATCTTATGCCCTCTATTTATTGCCTATCTATTTATTTTCTTTTTGTATTTTCACAGCTTGCTCTCTTCTGCATGCTGGCTAAAAGCCCAAGTTGGTGCGGTCTTTGATTCTATTATGATTATTACTCTATTATGGATTTATTGAGTATGCCCACAAGAAAATGAATCTGAGGGTTGTGTATGGTGACATATATGTACTTTGATAATAAATTTACTTTGGAGTAAATCTTGGGAGATTATACTTCAGAAGCCTGCATTCAGCTCTCGGTAAGGAACCATCACATCCTGCAAACTGCCGGGTTTTAACTATTTACTGCGGTCTGTCTTGTGTGCTGGATTTCAGTTAATCACTCCCCGCTGATTCATGATACTTGCCTCGGAATGTCAGGCATCCTACCCTTGTCCTCCACTGTAAATATTGATGCAAAGTAATCCTCACTCAGTGTCTCTGTTCTTCAGTTTCATGTCCAAGTTAGCACAATCCATTTTCAAGGAGCCCTTCTACTGACTGACATCACTTGTAAATCATTTTCCATTCTTCATGTCCCACCTTCTTGCTGTTACTTTTGTTATTTTTATCGTACTTTACATCTCCTCACTGCAAGGATTTGCAATTCTGTCTGCTTTTCCTTCTATGTCGATGACCAAGATAGGAAGCGGCTCAATATCACAGTAATTTCTCAAATACCTGAAGTTCAAAGTAAACTTATTATCAAAGTACATATACAGTTCCTATAAAAACTATTCATCCCCTTGGAAGGTTTCATATTTTACAACATTGAGTCACAATGGATTTAATTGGCTTTTCTCGACACCGATTAACAGAAAAAGACTCTTTCGTTTCCAAGTGAAAACAGATCCCCACAAATTGATCTAAATTAATTACAAATATAAAACACAAAATAATTGATTGCATACATATTCACCCCCTTTAATATGACACACCAAATCATCACTGGTGCAGCCAATTGGTTTTATACGTCACATAATTAGCTAAATGGAGACCTGTGTGCAGTCAAGGTGTTTCAATTGATTGTAGTGAAAATACACCTGTACCTGGAAGGTCCAACTGCTGGTGAGTCAGTATCCTGGCAAAAACTATGCCATGAAGACAAAAGAACTCTCCAAGCAACTCCACAAAAAGTTTATTGAAAAGAACAAGTCAGGAGATGGATACAAGAAAATTTCCAAGTCACAAGATCACAAGAGAAAGGAGCAGAAGTAGGCCATTCGGCCCATCGAGTCTGCTCCGCAGCTCCCCCATGAGCTAAATTATTCACCCATCTAATTCCAATTTCCGGCTTTTTCCCCATATCCCTTGATACCCTGACTAATTAGATACCTGTCAATCTCCTAGTCATTGAATATCCCTGGAGCAGAGTTAAGTCAATCATCAAGAAATGGAAAGAATATGGCACAGCTGTAAATCTGCCTAGAGTGGGCTGTCCTCAAAAACAGCATGATCGTGCAAGAAGGGGACTAGTGAGGGAGGCCACCATGAGACCTCCGACAACTCCAGGGGAGTTACAAGCTTCAGTGGCTGAGATGGGAGAGACTTCGCATATAACTGTATGACTGCATATAACCTTGGTGAGACCACACCTGGAGTATTGTGTGCAGTTTTGGTCCCCTAATCTGAGGAAAGACATCCTTGCCATAGAGGGAGTACAAAGAAGGTTCACCAGACTGATTCCTGGGATGGCAGGACTTTCACATGATGAAAGACTGGATCGACTAGGCTTACACTCATTGGAATTTAGAAGATTGAGGGGGGATCTTATTGAAACATATAAAATCTTAAAGGGATTAGACAGGCTAGATGCAGGAAGATTGTCCCCGATGTTGGGGAAGTCCAGAACGAGGGGTCACAGTTTAAGGATAAAGGGGAAGCCTTTTAGGACCGAGATTAGGAAAAACTTCTTCACACAGAGAGTGGTGAATCTGTGGAATTCTCTGCCACAGGAAACAGTTGAGGCCAGTTCATTGGCTATATTTAAGAGGGAGTTAGATATGGCCCTTGTGGCTAAAGGGATCAGGGGGTATGGGGGGAAGGCTGGTACGGGGTTCTGAGTTGGATGATCAGCCATGATCATACTGAATGGCTGTGCAGGCTCGAAGGGCCGAATGGCCTACTCCTGCACCTATTTTCTATGTTTCTAACTATTGTTGTCTGGTTACTTCACCAGTCACAGCTTTATGGGAGAGTGGCAAAGAGAAAGCCACTGTTGAAAAAAACTCACATGATATCTCAGCTAGAGTTTGCCAGAAGGCAGGCGGGGGACTCAGAACTCGACTGTAAGAAAGTTTTATGGTCTGAAGAAACCAAAATTGAGCTTTCTGGCCATCAGACTAAACACGATGTTTGCCAAACACCACACATAATCAAAAACACACCATCCCTACTGTGAAGCATAGTGGTGGCTGCATCATGCTGTGGGGATGCTACACTGCAGCAGGCCCTGGAAGGCTGGTGAAGGTAGAGGGTAAAATGAACGCAGCAAAATACAGGGAAATCCTGCAGGAAACCCTGATGCAGTCACCAAGAGAACTGCAACTTGGGAGAAAATTTGTTTTCCAGCAAGACAATGATCCCAAGCATAAAGCCAAAGCTACACAGGAATGGTCTAAAATCAACAAAGTTAATGTCCTAGTCAGGGTCCAACCTCAGTCCAACTGAGAATTTGTGGCTGGACTTGAATAAGGCTGTTCACTCATGATCCCCATGCAATCTGACAGAACTTGTGCAGTTTTGTGAAAAAAACAATGGGGAAAAATTGCAGTGTCCAGATGTGCAAAGCCGATAGAGACCTATCCACACAGATTCAAGGATGTAATTGCTGTCAAAGGTGCATCTACTAAATACTGACTTGAAAGGGGTGAATACTTATGCAATCAATTATTTTGTGTTTTATCTTTGTAATAAATTTAGACCAATTTGTAGAAATTTGTTTTCACTTTGACATGAAAGACATTTTTCTGTTGATCAGTGTCAAAAAAACCAAATTAAATCCACTGCGATTCAATGTTGTGAAACAATAAAACATGAAAACTTCTGGAGGCCAGGGGAAGGGGTGGGGTGGGGTGGGGTGGCAGGGTTGAGTACTTTTTAAAGACACTGTTTAAAAGTCACCATTTTTTTTATTTTAGAGACACAGCTGCATAGATCAAGCTAATACGAGGGACACCATTTTAAGGTGATTGGAGGAAAGTATAGGGGGATGTCAGAGGTAGGTTTTTTTTTTACACAGTGATGGGTGCATGGAACACCCTACCAGGAGTGGTGATAGAGGTAGATACATTAGGGGCATTTAAGAAACTCTTAGATAGCCACATGGATATTAGAAAAATAAGGAGCTTGGTGGGAGGGAAGGGTTAGATTGATGTCAGAGAAGGTTAAAAGGACAACACGACATTGTGGGCCGATAGGCCTGTACTGTACTGTAGTGTTCTATGTTCTCGTAGGATCAGTATAAACGGGGCCAGCTACTCAGCACAGACTCAGTGGCTGACGGACTGAATCTCAATCACACACATTCTTCCATAAAGACTCAAGGCGCTCTCAGTTTACTGAAGCAATTTAACTGACCCCTCTTCACTGTGTAACCTAGTCCATTCTCAGCCCTGACGTCGGCCCCGTGGCTCGTGGACGGCTGCACGGTCACACTCTCCACCATGGGGTTCAGCTGATTTCCATCCTGTTGTATTAGCCACCCTCCATGTCCTTAGACCCCTGACCCTGACCTGCTCCCTGCAACACCATGTGCCCTCTCCTGGTTTAATAACTTGGCATTCTTCAGTTTCTCTTTACTTGTTTATCTCCTTTGGCAGTCCCTCGTGTTTGATTGGGGTGTAGAGTTATTATTTTTCTTGTAGTTTCACTTTCCTATGCTTGCTATATTATCAGCTCTATACATATAATTGTCCAGTGAATGCTCCAGTTTTCCTGTAAGTGAGGTCACACCATCTGAAGTTGACTATTTTATAGGTTCATCATTGTCACTGGAATGTTCTCATCTTCTCAGCCAAAGATTGCTTTTTGCGTAAATCGATTACAACCTTTTTCTTTGTTCTTTGCTCTTCTTCTATGTTGTTCATTCTCTGCTCCTGCAACGTGCACGAAACAGCAGCAAGCAACAAGATTTATGCTTTATTCTTGACCTCCAAACCTCTGGATCACAAAAATGCCAGGATCCAACACTTGGGAATAAGGTTGATATGCCTCCCCTCGAGAGCACTCCCAGTTATCTGCTGAGGTCCGTGCTGGGTCCCCAAACGCTTGCAATGTCAGCTGGGCTGCTCTGTGCTTCTTCAGTGCTTTTACTTGCCCTCCTCATGCTCCCAGTGAAGAGACACAAGACGCCTAATGCCTTCCAGACACTTTCCTTCTCCACCTTGACTAGTCATGGCCCAAGGGTTTCTAACAGTCTACGAGAACACTATGCTTTTCCAAGGAGACTTGGAGAGATGCTTAGAAAGTTCCTTTTGCCATGCTGATCCTCAGAGGCAGAGCTGGGTATCAGCTGTCCATCTCAGGAGACTGGAGTGAGGAATACGGAAGCTGTGGCCCACCAGTCCAATCCTTGCCTTGACATTTACTATCACAGTCACCCTGTAAACTCTCGAAATCTCCAAATCCCCACTCAGTCCAGGAGTCCCACCGCTCCCTCCATCTCCTCCCATTCCAGCACTTCATCAAACAGAATTCCTTCTTCCCACACCACTCCTTAGTCACATGTTCATCTCTATAACCTACACCCACTCCTATCTTCACTGACTAATTCTGAGATTGGTTCTTTAAGGTTGTTATGACCCGGGGAGGTAGTGGGGATAAGTTCCCGCTACTTATTAAATGATCCCAATGGTGTGCGTCTCAAATAACCTCTGACAGCCAGGTCCAGATCCTGGCCTTCATGCGTGGCTTAGCTACTAAACCCAGCAGAACTATTTCTACTGACAGGAGAAAGGACAAAGGTGGGTTAAAACTGGTCGATTCAGGCAGATGGGGCATGTCAGCCATAGTTGGCAGCTCATCTAGGAGAAGGAACCTTGCGACTATACACATTCAAGGGGAAGGTTTTGGGAGTAAACCCCAAGGGAAAACTCCGGAGCTGGAGTCCCGAAGGCAGTCCTATGTTGAGTTCGATGTTGACTGGCACTTCCTGCGATGCCGCTGGTGCCAAACTGCATCGGTCTCTGCCGTTCCTTTAGATTCACCCGATGCGTGGGGGGGGGGAGCCTGCTGCATGGGCAACAGCTTGCTCTCCATACTGTATTGCCCTGGCTTGCTTATCTACACCACACATCCATGGTTGACCCTGACCAACAGAGGCCTCAGTATCCTGGGATCATAACCCTTGGCTCCCTAGCTGTAACTTATTTCCAAACTCTGGTATTTATTCAAACAACCTGTGTCACCAAATCTTCCCCATTTTGTTGGTTCTTGCTTGGACACAAAAACAGTATCCACCCCCACACACTCCTTCCAGCTCCTTACAGGACAGTTTCCCTGGCAACAGGTGAACATAAGTTAATAACAATGATCCTGTCTTCAAAAGGTGTAATCTGTTTGGGAATCCATTCATTCCTGCTCCATGGCTATCCCCTCCACGGACACTGTCTAGACTTCTCACAGCCAGCACAATTAGACACTCTCACCTACTCGGGGCACTCTCTCTCCTCCCCTCCGCCAGCAGGCACAAGATCCTGCAGTCCGAAAGCACGTCCCACCAGGCTAAAGGACAGCTCCTATCCCACAGCTGAACAGTCCCTAGTATGATAAAATGGACTTCTGACCTCACAATCTACCTCGTTATGGCTACTGCACTGCACCTTCTCTGTAACTGTTACACTTTATTCTGCAGACTTATCGTTTTTCCCTTTCACTTCCGTGGTGTATAGGCGTGATGAAATGATCCGTGTGGATGGCATGTAAAACAAAAATACTACAACCAGAGGTCATGGGTTAGAGGTGAAAGGTGAAACATTTAAGGGCAACATGAGGGGGAACTTCGTCCCGGAGCATGGAATGAGTCGCCAGCAGAAGTTGTGGAGGTGGGTTCAATTTCAACATTTCAGAGAAATTTGGGTGGGTACATGGAGGGGAGGCGTATCAAGGGCTCTGGTCACAGAGTGCAGGTCAATGGGCACTTTAATAGTTTGACACAATCCAGATGGGTTGAAGGGCCGGTGTCTGTGCTTTAGTGTTCTAAGATTCTATGTGACAATAATAAACCACTCACTTTTTACCAATCCTGACCTTTCTATTGTCTTTTGTATATACATTGTCCCTACTGTATGGGAACAAATTCTGTAGAATTGAGTTCCTCATCCCACTCACGTTATCAGTAAAGACAGAGGGATTTGCTTCATTAGTCACATACACATCAAAGCAAACAATGATAGGCCTTGTCTTTTGTGTCAACAACCAACGCAGTCCAAGTGAAACACAAAATGCTGGAGGAACTCAGCAGATCAGACAGCATGTACGGAGAGGAATAAACAGAGATTGGTCCTGATAAAGGACCTCGGCCAAAACTGTCGACTTTATTCCTCTCCATGGATGTTGCTAGACCTGCTGAGTGCCTCCAGCAGTTTGTGTGTGTTGTTCTGGATTCCCAGCATCCGCAGAATCTCTTGTGTTTACAACATGGTGCAAGGACGCGCTGGGGGCAGCCCACGAGTGTCGCCATGCTTCCAGGGCCAATGTAACATGCCCACGACTTACCAACCCTGAACTGTACATCTTTGGAATGTGGAGGAAACTGGAGCACGTGGAGGAAACCCACACAGTCATGGGGAGAGTGATCACTGGCGGTGCAAAGTGATTGACTAACTGCAGTCAACACACATCAAAGCAGTAGGCCAGGCAGCGTCTCTAGGAAGAGGTACAGTCGACGTTTCGGGCCGAGACCCTTCGTCAGGACTAACTGCAGTGCTTCCGTGCCTCACATAACCAGTCACCTGTTCTGTTTCGATTGTAGCTGAGCTCTGAGCAACTTGCTCACACACTCCAGCCCTCCCTCCCTTCGGCATTAAACTCAAGCAGGCCAGCTCGATGGCTCTGTGTCACCTCCTGGCCTCCTCCAAGCTAACAGGAGTCGCCTGCCACTCGGTTCTACCTCGTCGCCTGCAGCCTCATCCACAATCCTTCTTCATCCATTGAGCCAGTGACTCTGGCTGGCTCGCTGGCAAACGGCATGAAATTTGTTGTTTTGTAGCAGCAGTACATTGCAATGCATAGTAATTTAAAACTATAAATTAGAATAAGTATATATAAAAAGAATAATAAATTAAATAAGAGTGAAAAAATAGTGAGGTGGTGTTCATGGGTCCTGATGGCGGAGGGGAAGAGCCTGTTCCTTAAACGTTGACTGTGTGTCTTCAGGCCTCTGTACCTTCCCCCTGATGGTAGCAATGAGAAGGGGGCCTGTTCTGGGCAATAGGGGTCCTTAATGATGGATGCTGCCAGTTTGAGACATCACCTTTCAAAAGCATAGCCTTCAGTAACCTTATTACCTGTGAATTTTGTATTTGTTCTCTCTTGGTCCTGTGGCCTCCGGTAGCTTGTTATTCTGAAGTTATTGTGCGCCTCTGGATTGTCTCCGCTGCTCTGAGTTTGGGTCAACCCTCCTCTACATTTCCTGACACGCTGCACTAAAGAGGTTCAACATGGACACGCCCACAGCAGGTTTGAGACAGCCTCAAATGCCCACACACTGCAGTCCAAACTCACAACCTACCCAGAAATAACTCCGCTAAATTGTTTAAAAATGACATTTATAAATAGATTCCTTTCAGCACTGGAGCTATTTTAACTATTTAGTTATCATCAAACTTTAAAGGAGGCCCCTCCACTGGTCGGAGTTGGCCAATAATGTTGCAATCCAGCTGACTACGTGATACACAAGCCAGGGCAGTACGATATGGAGAGCAAGCTGTTGCCCGTGCAGCAGGCTTCCCCTCTCCACACAGCTGACGATTCAAAGGAACAGCAGAAACCAATAGTTTGGCACCAGCAGCATCTCAGTAGTTGCCAGTCAGCGTTGAACTCAAACCTGAGAAAATCTGCAGATGCTGGAAATCCAGAGTAACACACACAAAATGCTGGAGGAACTTAGCAGGTCAGGCAGCATCTATGGAAATGAATAAACTGTCAACATTTTGGGTCGAGACCCTTCATCAGGACTCAGGTGTAGGACTACCTCAGGGACTTCAGCTCTGGATTTTTCCCCGAAGCCTCCCCTGTGAGTGGGCAGAGCTTCCCTGTCAGTGGGCAGAGCTTCCCCATGGGTGGGCAGAGCTTCCCCATCGGTGGGCAGAGCTTCCCCGTCGGTGGGCAGAGCCTCCCCTGTGAGTGGGTAGAGCTTCCCCGTCAGTGGGCAGAGCTTCCCCATGGGTGGGCAGAGCCTCCCCTGTGAGTGGGTAGAGCTTCCCCGTCAGTGGGCAGAGCTTCCCCATGGGTGGGTAGAGCTTCCCCTTCAATGGGCAGATCTTCCCCATGGGTGGGCAGAGCTTCCCCATCGGTGGGTAGAGCTTCCCCGTCGGTGGGCAGAGCTTCCCCGTGGGTGGGTATAGCTTCCCCGTGGGTGGGCAGAGCTTCCCCGTGGGTGGGTATAGCTTCCCCGTCGGTGGGCAGAGCTTCCCCGTGGGTGGGTATAGCTTCCCCGTCGGTGGGCAGAGCTTCCCCGTGGGTGGGCAGAGCTTCCCCGTGGGTGGGTATAGCTTCCCTGTCAGTGGGCAGAGCTTCCCCATGAGTGGGCAGAGCTTCCCCGTGGGTGGGTATAGCTTCCCCATCAGTGGGCAGAGCTTCCCCATGGGTGGGCAGAGCTGCAAGGCAGAGTAGATTTGAGATCAGGTTTCCTTCTCCTAGATGAGCTGCCAACCACAGCTGACGAACCCCATCTGCATGGACATTTCATAAAACTAACCACCATAACACTACACAATAAAATGTTATCTGAATGAATTCTCAGCACCCCTCTATACGGAGAAGATCATTGTTTAAGACTTTGTGTTGCTGGAACCTGTTGGGCCCCTCCGCATTGACTTTTGAGTGGGGTTCTCGGCACTCTCGGGGTGATTAGTTGACGTCCGTGCGGTGTCTCTGGGATTCTCGGCACTCTCGGGGTGATTAGTTGATGTCCGTGCGGTGTCTCTGACTGCACTGTGTGACTCCCTGACTCACTGTCAACGCCAAGTTTATCGTCATCTGCACATGTCCGTGTGGGCACAGGTGCAGTGAGAAACTTACAGCAGCATCATCACAGCCACAGAGCATCAGATAAGGGGCACTCACAGGTAAAACAGAAATTTAAAAACTAATTTCACAAGGAATAACAATACAAAACTAAGTGCATGCTAGTGCAAAGTGATTAGAGTGTTGCTAAACTTGGGTGATTAGGACAGGCATTGAAAGAGAGAGCGGGTAAGTTCAAAGTTTCTTTTAAACACAGAGTGGTGGGTACTGGAATGCGCTGCCTGGGGTGGGGGTCCAGGCAGATATATTAGTGACATGTACATAGGCACATTAATGTGAGGAACATGAAACGATATGGACCTTGTGTAGGCAGAAAAGATTAGTTTAGTTGGCCATTTGATTACTAACTTAATTGGTGTGGCACAACATTTTGGGCTGGAGGGCCTGTTCCTGGGCTGTACTATCTGTGTTCTATGTTCGAAGTGAAAACACTGACCATAGTGTAAAAAACTTGCCCCCCACATCTCCTTTGAACTTGTCCCTCTCACCTTAAATGCCTGCCCTCTGGTATTAGACATTTCAACCCTGGGAAAAAGATACTGTCAAATCAGAGGTGCGGAGAAACTTCTTTAGCCAAAGGGTGGTGAACTTGTGGAACTTTTTGCCACATTAGCTGTGGAGGCCAGGTCATTGGTGTACTTGAGGCAGAGATTGATAGGTTCTTGATTGGACATGACATCAAAAGTTACGTGGAGAAGGCCGGGAACTGGGGTTGAGGAGGAGAAAAAAAAGGATCAGCCATGTTGAATGGTGGAGCAGACGATGGGCTGAATGGCCTAATTCTGCTGCTATCTCTTATGGTCTTATGTCTGCTCTATCTGTGCCTCCCATAATCTCAAAAACCACTATCAGGTCTCCCTCCGTCCCTGCCACTCTAGAAGAAGCAACCCACGTTTGTCCAACCTCTCACGATAGCACGTGTTCTTTCATGCAAGCAACGTTCTGGGAACCTCTCCTTAGCCCCCTCCAAAGTGTTAACGCATTTCCTGTGAAGGAGCAGCCAGATCTGAGTGCAATATGGTCATGAAGGAAGCCCACAGACATTAAGAGGTCCCGTCATCTGAAAGCAAACGGCAGCTAACAGCAACAACTTCTCTCTCTGTGTGACGTTGCTGCAGTGGTCTGGCATTTTCTTTCAGCTCAGTGCAGAGAGAGAGAGAGAGAGGTTACTGCTGTTCGCTTTCAGATGGTAGGATCTACGATGCACTGAACTCTGAACTAACCTGTGGTCGCCCCACTGAGCAATGTTAATACAAAAGAAGTTCACCCAATAACGCACACCCTCCAGGGACAACATGGTAGTGTAGTGGTTAGCGCAACACTTCACCGCACTGGTCCAGTGATCTCCAGTCAGGGTGCAAATCCCTCTGTTGTCTCTCAGGAGTTTGTACATTCTTCTTGTGACCATGTGGGTTACCTCCCAGTGCTCCAGTTTCCTCCCACAGTCCAAATACATACGGGGCCGTAGCTTACGGGCACACTATGTTGGTGCTGGAAGCATGGTGACATTTGTGGGCTGCCCCCAGCACGTCCTTGGACTGTGTTGGTCATTGACACAAACAACACACTTCACTGTATGTTTCAATATACATAAGGCAAATTAGAACTAATCTTTAATTGTTAACTCTGCAGCTTAAAATCAATTCCTCACTGTAAGGATCACATTTGAGCTTCCTAGGTTTCAATAAAATGTGGGTTCATAACCCTCCCCAGAGGCTACAAGAGGTGTCCTTCGTGACATACCACGGCCCAGGCCAAGGCACTGAACGTGGGCCCCTTCACCTCTCCACTGAACACAGAAGTTCCTTATTTCTAAAGAAACTTAAAATCCACAGTAGGAATTTACTAGAGGGAATGCTGAGCAATACAATATGCATGCATTCAGAAGGACGGGCTTATAAACCTCCTAAATGAGTGTCCCTTACAGAGTGAGGTGGTGGCACAATATTCCAATGTCACAACAGGTACTGATGCATTTGGAACAACCTGTCTGCATTTTTGCAATCATATTATCTCATATTGAAATCCAACATTCCTGATTCTTGGAGTGCAGGAGACCATGAGGTGATGGCATACAGGTGTAGAAGAGAAGGGACAGGGTTGTTTTCTCAGGAATGGGGAATCAACAACAAGAGGGTAGAGGTTTAAGGTGAGAGGGAAGGGATCTAATAAGAATGCGAGGGGAAATGCTTCCACATGGAGGGTGGCCAGTGTATGGAATGAGCTGCCAGAGGAAGTGGTTGATGCAGGTGCAAGAAGAACATGTAATAAGTTTAAACAAAGGAGATTCTGCTGATGCTGGAAATCCAGAGAAACACACACAAGATGCTGGAGGAACTCGGCAGGTCAGGCAGCATCTATGAAGAGGTACATTTCAGGCCAAGATCCTTTATGAGATGGAGTTCAGCCCAGATAAGTGTGAGGTGGTTCATTTTGGTAGGTCAAATATGATGGCAGAATATAGTATTAATGTTAAGACTCTTGGCAGTGTGGAGGATCAGAGGGATCTTGGGGTCCGAGTCCATTGGACACTCAAAGCCGCTGCGCAGGTTGACTCTGTGGTTAAGAAGGCATACGGTGCATGGGCCTTCATCAACCATGGGATTGAGTTTAAGAGCCGAGAGGTAATGTTGCAGCTTTATAGGACCCTAGTCAGACCCCACTTGGAATACTGTGCTCAGTTCTGGTCACCTCACTACAGAAAGGATGTGGAAACCATAGAAAGGGTGCAGAGGAGATTTACAAGGATGTTGCCTGGATTGGGGAGCATGCCTTCTGAGAATAGACTGAGTGAACTCGGCCTTTTCTCCTTGGAACAGCAGAAGATGAGAGGTGACCTGCTAGAGGTGTATAAGATGATGAGAGGCATTGATCATGTGGATAGTCAGAGGCTTTTTCCAGGGCTGAAATGGCTAACACGAGAGGGCTTAGTTTTATGGTGCTTGGAAGAACGTACAGAGATGTCAGGGGTAAGTTTTTTACGCAGAGAGTGGTGAGTGCGTAGAATGGGCTGCCAGTAACGGTGGTGGACGCGGATACGATAGGGTCTTTTAGGAGACTCCTGGACAGGTACATGGAGCTCAGAAAAATAGAGGGCTATGGGTAACCCTCGGTAATTTCTAAAGTAAGTACATGTTCGGCACAGCATAGTGGGCCGATAGCCTGTATTGTGTTGTAGGTTTTCTATGTTTCTATGAGACCCAGAATGTTGACTCTTTATTGCAGCCTGACCTGCTGGGTCCAGTGTTTTGTATGTAAAAGGTACCTGAACAGGTACACAGACAAGAAAGGATTGGAGAGATACGGGTCAAACACGGGCTAATGGGACAAGTTTAACTTGCAAGAGTTTGGCGATGTATCACGTCTCCTCAGATCCTAATGAAACATTGCTGCTGTCGTGCCTCCTTTGTAATTGCATCAATATGTTGGGCTGACCCTCAGAAATGTTTACACACAGCAACTTGAAACCACCCACATTTTCACTTCTGACACAAAGGTTGGGGGTGTTGTGGAGAGTCTGGAGGGCTGTCAGAGGTTACAGCGGGACATTGATAGGATGCAAAGCTGGGCTGAGAAGTGGCAGATGGAGTTCAACCCAGATAAGTGTGAGGTGGTTCATTTTGGGAGGTCAAATATGATGGCAGAATATAGTATTAATGGTAAGACTCTTGGCAGTGTGGAGGATCAGAGGGATCATGGGGTCCGAGTCCACAGGACACTCAAAGCTGCTGCACAGGTTGACTCTGTGGTTAAGAAGGCACACGGTGCATCAGCCTTCATCAACCGTGGGATTGAGTTTAAGAGCTGAGAGGTAATGTTGCAGCTATATAGGACCCTGGTCAGACCCCACTTGGAGTACTGTGCTCAGTTCTGGTCACCTCACTACAGGAAGGATGTGGAAACCATAGAAAGGGTGCAGAGGAGATTTACAAGGATGTTGGCTGGATGGGGGAGCATGTCTTATGAGAATAGGTTGAATGAACTCGGCCTTTTCTCCTTGGAGCGACGGAGGATGAGAGGTGACCCGATAGAGGTGTGTAAGATAATGAGAGGCATTGATCGTGTGGATAGTCAAAGGCTTTTTCCCAGGGCTGAAATGGCTAGCACAAGAGGGCACAGTTTTAAGAGAGTGGTGAGTGTGTGGAATGGGCTGCCGGGGACGGTGGTGGAGGCAAATATGATAGGGCCTTTTAAGAGACTCCTGGACAGGTACATGGAGCTTACAAAAATAGAGGGCTATGGTAACCCTAGGTAATTTCTAAAGTAAGTACATGTTCGGCACAGCATTGTGGGCCGAAGGGCCTGTATTCTGCTGGAGGTTTTCTATGTTTCTATGTTTTTATGATCCCTCGATGAGGACTAGTGTGTGTTTCTTTAACTCCCCCTTCCTTAAGTTCACAGTCAATTACTTGGCCTTACTGATGTTGAGAGAAAGGTTATTGCTGCGACACCACTCAACCAGTTGACAGCTGGAAATTTGTGAGTCTTTCATGTCATATCCAGTCTCCTCAAACTCCTGATGGAAACATAACTGGTGAGCGCAGCAGGTCAGCAGCATCTCTAGGAAGAGGTACAGTCGACGTTTCCGGCCGAGACCCTTCGTCAGGACTAACTGAAAGAAGAGATAGTAAGAGATTTGAAAGTGGGAGGGGGAGGGGAGATCTGAAACGATAGGAGAAGACAGGAGGGGGAGAGATGGAGCTAAGAGCTGGAAAGTTGATTGGCAAAAGGGATACAAGGCTGGAGAAGGGAGAAGATCACGGGATGGGAGGCCTACGGAGAAAGAAAGAGGGAGTGGGGGGAAAAAACCCAGAGGATGGGCAAGGAGTTACAGTGAGAGGGACAGAGGGAGAAAAAAGAGAGAATAAAAAGGGGGGAAAGAAAAATAATAAATAAATAAATAAATAAATAAGGGATGGGGTACGAAGGGGAGGTGGGCATTCCCTCATTTATTTATTTATTTACTCGCCCTTTTTTCTCCCTCTGTTCCTCTGACTATACCCCTTGCCCATCCTCTGGGTTCCCCCTCCCCCTTTTCCTTCTCCCTGGGCCTCCTGTCCCATGATCCTCTCATATCCCCTTTGCCAATCACCTGTCCAGCTCTTGCCTCCATCCCTCCCCCTCCTGTCTTCTCCTATCATTTTGGATCTCCCCCTCCCCCTCCCACATTCAAATCTCTTACTCACTCTTCCTTCAGTTAGTCTTGACGAAGGGTCTCGGCCTGAAACGTCGACTGTACCTCTTCCTATAGATGCTGCCTGGCCTGCTATGCTCCACCAGCAAATTTGATGTGTGTTGCTTGAATTTCCAGCATCTGCAGATTTCCTCATGTTTGCGATGAAATACAGCTGCTGCCATGCCATTCTTTGTGATTGCATCGATATGTTGGACCCAGGACAGAGCCTCAAAGATGTTGATACCCAGGAACTTGAAACTGCCCAGCCTTTCCACTGCTGATCCCTCAGTGAGGACTGGTGTGTGCTCTCTCAACTTCCCCTTCATGAAGTCCACAATCAATCCCTTGGTTTTACCCATGGCAAATTTCACCACACACACCAGTGATATTAAACCCGATTCTGATTCTGAATCTGGGTCAGCATGGATCAGTTGGGCTGAAGGGTCTGTTTTCATACTGTATGACTCTGTGACTAAGAAACAAAAGATCCTCCTTAGGTCCTGCAGTCAATGTTAATCCCTTAATCAAAATCACGGAAACAGATTATCCGATTACAGTTTATGGGACTGAGTTCTGCACAAATTGGCAACAGGTTACACTTTGAAAACAGTTCATTAGCTGAAATCAATTTCTCCAGCCTCTGCAAACAACACACAAAAAATGCTGGAGGAACTCAGCAGGCCAGGCAGCGTCTATGGAAAAGAGTTGTCGATGTTTCAGGCTGAGTACAGCCCAAAACGTCAGCTGTACTCTTTTCCACAGATGCTGCCTGACCTGCTGAGTTCCTCCAGCATTTTATGTGTGTGTGTTGCTCTGGATTTCCAGCATCTGCGGGATCTCGTGTGTTTATCACCGGCTGTCAACTGCTTTGGGTAGTTCTGGGACTGCGGAAGGTGCTACACAAACGCAGCTCTCTCCTTGCTGAACTGGTGAGGAAGAAAGCGACCGACGAGACAGTCACATCCAATGAAGACATGCTCTGAACGTCTCCCCGGTTGTTAGTTCGACTGTACAGAAGGAATTGGTATCCGTAAGACACGAGAGCAGAATTAGGCCATTCGGCACATCAATGGAGAACTTTCTGATGGCATAGTTCTGTTTTCCACTGACTGCCGACAGCCAGCAGTGAACTACAATAGTCTCACAGTAAATCGCAACATCACAACAGTTACAGAACTACATGAGAAATCGCCACTCTCTCTCTCTCTCTCTCCTATTGCATGCAGTTAGTTAATTACACAGGCGAGATGCGATCTTTACAGGCTGCTGCTGCCTGTAGCATTCCTCCGACCGGTCTTTACAAACTTGAGACAAGGGTACTGTACCTGGTCAGGGGTAGGAGACACAAGGAGGACTCTGTACTCTGTCGTCAGGACCCAGTGCTCAGATTCCGTTATACAAATCCTCCTAAACACTCACTGGCTCAGTACGGACTGTCAGGCTAATTCCTGCTATTCTCAGCCCAGCCTCTCTCTCACTCCTGGGAGCTTTTACCATTTAAGGGCAATGTTCCATCAGGTCCTGTTTCTCTTGCTCTCTCTCCCTCTCTCTCTCTCCCTCCCTCTCTCTAGCTATCACTCTCTCCCCCTCACTCCCTCCCTCTCTCTCAGTCTCTCTCACTTTCTCTTACAGTTTCTCTCTCTCTCAGTTTGTTTCTCTCCACCTCTGTCTCTTTCTCAGTCCCTCCACCTCTCTCTCACTTCCTCCCCTCCATATCTCCTCCTTCCCCCCCCCCGTGTCCCGTTCTCCCTCATTTCTCCGTCTCTCTCCCCCCTCCCATTCCAATGGTCCCACACGTTTCTCAACCTCCTCTCTCCCCTCTCCTGCCTCCGGGCCAATCAGTCAAAACATGAAAAGGGAACTTTGTTTAACTTTGCCTCTGGAAAATCAGCTTCTCTTTGAGGACAAGCTCAAAGTCAGATAAATAAGCAACACACACACACAATGCTGGAGGAACTCAGCAGGTCAGGTAGCTCAGAAACTCAACACAAACTTCACAGCATACATAATGCCAGTGACATTAAACCTGATTCTTACTACTGATGGAAATGAATAAACAATCAACGTTTCAGGCTGAGACCCTTCATTAGAACGGGAGAAGATGCCTGAATAAGGTGAGGGAAGGGGAGGAGGACAAGCTGGCAGGTGATAGGTGAGAGCAGGTGAGGATGAAGGTGGGTGGGTGGGGAAAGGGGATGAAGTAAGAGGCTGGGAGATAAAGGGCTAGAGAAATATAGAAACATTAGAAAACCTACAGCACAATACAGGCCCTTCGGCCCACAATGCTGTGCCAAACATGTACTTACTTTAGAAATTACCTCGGGTTACCCACTGCCCTCTATTTTTCTAAGCTCCATGTACCTACCCAGGAGTCTCTTAAAAGACCCTATCGTATTCACCTCCACCACCGTTGCCGGCAGCCCATTCCACACGCTCACCACCCTCTGCGTAAAAAACTTATCCCTGACATCTCCTCTGTACCTACTTTCAAGCACCTTAAAACTGTCCCCTCTCATGCTAGCCATTTCAGCCCTGGGAAAAAGCCTCTGACTATCCACACAATCAAGGCCTCTCATCATCTTATACACCTCTATCAGGTCACCTCTCATCCTCCGTCGCCCCAAGGAGAAAAGGTCGAGTTCACTCAACCTGTTTTCACAGGGCATGCTCCCCAATCCAGGCAACGTCCTTGTAAATTTCCTCTGCACCCTTTCTATGGTTTCCACATCCTTCCTGTAGTGAGGTGACCAGAACTGAGCACAGTACTCCAAGTGGGGTCTCACCAGGGTCCTATATAGCTATATAGCCTCTTGGCTCTTAAACTCAATCCCACAGTTGAT
Source organism: Mobula hypostoma (assembly GCF_963921235.1). Classification (NCBI taxonomy): domain Eukaryota; kingdom Metazoa; phylum Chordata; class Chondrichthyes; order Myliobatiformes; family Myliobatidae; genus Mobula; species Mobula hypostoma. The sequence goes on from NC_086107.1 coordinate 1,945,641, forward strand.
GAAGGCCAATGCACTGTATGCCTTCTTAACCATAGAGTCAACCTGCGTAGCAGCTTTGAGTGTCCTATGGACTTGGACTCCAAGATCCCTCTGATCCTCCACACTGCCAAAAGTCTTACCATTAATACTATATTCTGCCATCATATTTGACCTGCCAAAATGAATCACCTCACACTTATCTGGGTTGAACTCCATCTGCCACTTCACAGCCCAGTTTTGCATCCTATCAATGTCCCGTTGTAACCTCTGACAGCCCTCCACACTATCCACAACACCTCCAACCTCTGTGTCATCAGCAAATTTACTAACCCATCCCTCCACTTCCAGGTCATTTACAGAAATCACGAAGAAAAGGGGTCCCAGAACAGATCCCTGAGGCACACCACTGGTCACTAACCACCATGCAGAATATGACCCATCTACAAACACTCTTTGCCTTCTGTGAGCAAGCCAATTCTGGATCAACAAAGCAATGTCCCCTTGAATCCCATGCCTCCTTACTTTCTCAATTAAGCCTTGCATGGGGTACATTGTCAAATTCCTTGCTGAAATCACTACATCTACTGCTCTACCTTCATCAAAGTGTTTAGTCACATCCTCAAAAAATTCAATCAGTCTCGTAAGGCATGACCTACCTTTGACAAAGCCATGCTGACTATTTCCAATCATATTATGCCTCTCCAAATGTTCATAAATCCTGCCTCTCAGGATCTTCTCCATCAACTTACCAACCACTGAAGTAAGACTCACTGGTCTATAATTTCCTGGGCTATCTCTACTCCCTTTCTTGAATAAGGGAACATCTGCAACCCGCCAATCCTCCAGAACTTTTCCCATCCTCATTGATGATGCAAAGATCATTGCCAGAGGCTCAGCAATCTCCTCCCTCGCTTCCCACAGTAGCCTGGGGTACATCTCATCCGGTCCCGGTGACTTATCCAACTGGACACTTTCCTAAAGCTCCAGCACATCCTCTTTCTTAATGTCTACATGCTCAAGCTTTTCAGTCCTCTGTAAGTCATCCCTACAATCGCCAAGATCCTTTTCCGTAGTGAATAATTAAACAAAGTATTCATTAAGTACCTCTGCTATCTCCTCCGGTTCCATACACGCTTTTCCACTGTCACACTTGATTGGTCCTACTTTGTCACGTCTTATCCTCTTGCTCTTCACATACTTGAAGAATGCCTTGGGGTTTTCCTTAATCCTGCCCACCAAGGCCTTCTCATGGCCCCTTCTGGCTCTCCTAATTTCATTCTTAAGCTCCTTCCTGCTGGCCTTTTAATTTTCCAGATCCCTATCATTACCTAGTTTTTCGGACCTTTCATAAGCTTTTCTTTTCTTCTCGACTAGATTTTCAATAGCCTTTGTACACCATGGTTCCTGTACCCTACCATCCTTTCCCTATCTCACTGGAACGTACTTATGTAGAACGCCACGCAAATATCCCCTGACCACTTGCCACATTTCTGCCATACATTTCCCTGAGAACATCTGCTCCTAATTTATGCTTCCAGGTTCCTGCCTGATAGTTTCATATTTCCCCTTACTCCAATTAAACACTTTCCTCACTTGTCTGTTCCTATCCCTCTCCAATGGAAAAGGAGATAGAATTGTGATCACTATCTCCAAAATGCTGAGAGACCTGACACCTGACCAGGTTCATTTCCCAATAGCAGATCAAGTACAGCCTCTCCTTTTGTAGGCTTATCTACATAACCTTCCTGAACACACCTAACTCCATCCCATCTAAAGCCCTTGCTCTAGTGAGATGCCAATCAATACCGGGGAAATTAAAATCTTCCAACATGACAACCCAGTTATTATTTCACCGTTCCAGAATCTGTCTCCCTATCTGCTCCTCGATGTCCCTGTTACTATTGGGAGGTCTATAAAAAACACCCAGTAGATTTATTGACCTCTTCCTGTTCCTAACTTCCACACACAGAGACTCAGTAGATAATCCGTCCATGACTTCCTCCTTTTCACAGCTGTGACACTATCTCTGATTAACAGTGCCATGTCCCCACCTCTTTTGCCTCCCTCCCTATCCCCTCTACCATCCAATTCCTAAGTGAACATTGAACCTGTGAACACTATCTCACTTTTTTAATATATATTATCTGTTTTTGCGCAATTTATAATCTATTCAAAATATGTATACTGTAATTGATTTAATTATTTATTATTATTTTTCTTCTTTCTTCCATATCATGTATTGCATTGAACTGCTGCTGCTAAGTTAACAAGTTTCACGACACATGCCGGTGATAGTAAGCCTGATTCTGATGTATAAGATGATAAAAGGCATAGATCGAGTGAGTAGACAGAGACTTTTTCCCCAGGGCAGAAACGGTTAATCTAAGGGGACACAATTTTAAGATGATTGGAGGACAGTATAGGGTGATGTCAGAGCTAGGCAGTTTTCTTTTTACACAGAGAGTGGAGGATGCTGCCAGGGACAGTGGTAGAGGCAGAAACATTACGGACATTGAAGAGAGTCTTAGATAGGCATGTGGAGGGTAGAAAGATGGAGAGCTATGTGGAAGAGAAGGGTTAGATTCATCTCAGAGTACGGTAAAAGATTGGCATGACATCATGGGCCGAGAGGCCTGTACTGTGCTGTACTGTTCTATGTTCTGTGTTCTATCAACTTCAGGTTCAGTTTACTGTCGTACAACCATACACATGTATACCACCAAACAAAACGTCCCTCCAGACCAACATGCACAACACAGTACAACAACTAACACACAACCCACAAAGTAATATTACCACAACTAAGTTCGCAAATAACAAAATATATGCCAGAAGATTGACATTAGCATAAGGTGCATTTAAGACTCAGGTTAAGAAGTAAACAGTATAACAATACTGACACTTCATGCGTGATGAGACCTGCGTGGTGGCCGCGAGTTCAGTAATCTCATAGTCTGGGGGAAGAAGCTGTTCCCATCCTAACAGTCCTTGGCCTAATGCTACGGTACCTCCAGCCTGATAGTAGGGGGTCGAGGAGATTGTTGGATGGAGGGAGGGATCACTGACAATGTTAACAGCCCTGCAGACACAGCACTTCTCATAAGTATCTCTGATGGGTGGAAAGAGACCCTGATGGTCCTCTCAGCAGTTGTCACAATCCTTTGTAGTGGCTCGCAGTCCGATGGCCTGTAATTCCCACACCAGACAGTGATACAACTGGTTCTACGCTCTACATGCTAAACCTGCTCCACCAGGGAACAGGAACACAGCCCTCAAATTCATTGTCCCCCAGTTCTCTTAAAACCAGCACACTAACCCACGGATGTGTGAAGGGCTGCTCTACTTCCCTCATCTGACTATATTTACGTTATCCTGTGTAAATTATCTATATTAAACAACCGTCAGGCGACTGCTAGGAAGCTGTGGTTGGAAACTCCAAGCAGCAAGAGTGGATAATGCAGAGTCATATCTATTGACTGTGGTATGGACATGGGCTCAGACTGACGGTAATGCCCAAGGATCCCTGTCTCTCAGATCAGACCATGTTCTCGAGTCTGTAAACACCTACCAGACATTCTCACACAAAGGATAAATCTGGAACACAGAAGATCACAGCCCAACATCAAAGTGTAACAAGATTCTTGCGAGATGGAGAGGGATGGAGAGGGAGAGACGGGGAGTTGGGGAGGGTGTGTGTGTGTGTGAGAGAGAGAGAGAGAGAGAGAGAGAGAGAGAGAGAGAGAGAGAGAGGAGGGAGGGAGGGAAGGGGAGAGAGAGAGAGAAGGAGAGAGGGGGAGGGAGGGAGGGAGAGATAACAGCTGGTGTATAACAGCATTGAATGACTCACTCATATCGCAAAATGTGCTCAAACTTCATGGACATAACACCATTAATCACATCACACTTAAACAACACTGCTGTGTCTGCACAGTACAGAGGCAGGGATGTGCGGTGAGCGGTCTAAAGTTCAAACTGAAAGTAAATTTATTATCAAAGTACATATATGTCACCATATACAACCCTGAGATTCACTTCCTTGCAGGCATTCACAGTAAATACAAAGAAACACTATGGAATCAATGAGAAACCGCGGACAACAGGTCAGACGAACAGCCAGTGTGCAAAAGACCACAAGCTGTGGAACTACAAAAAGGGAAAACAGGCAAAATAATAATAATAAGTAAATAAGCAATGATCACCGAGAGCATCAAGTGAAAATTCCTTGAAAGTGAGACTTTAGGTTGTGGGAACAGTTCAGTGTTGGGGTGAGTGAAGTTAGCCCCTCTAGTTCAGGAGGCTGGTGGTTGAGGGGTAACAACTGTTCATCATACTTATCTGCCCCCGGCAGGCAAGAGTAGGTGCCTTCTCTTGACTATTTTTATTTTTACAGTAACAGCAAGCCCCTCCTGACCAACGACACCCCAGTGACCATGTAGCCTACTAACCTGCATGTATTTGGATTGTGGGAGGAAATCGGCGCTCACAGAGAGAACGTACAAACTCCTTGCAGACAGTGGCAGAAGCTAAATTCAGGCTTCTGGCACTGTAATAGTGTTACAATGACCGATAAGCTACCGGGCCGCCCCCAGATCCTCGACATAGCATTCACCACGGCCAGATGAAGTGCATGAAACACCACCACCGTCAGAAAGGAGGCCTCAGGCCCCACAGCCATCAGGAACAGGAACAATACCAGGTTCAGGAACAGTTATCACCTTCAGCCATCAGGCTCTTGAACCAGAGGGGATAACTTCACTCACCTTAACACTGAACTGTTCCCACAACCTACAGACTCACTGTCAAGGTCTCTACAACTTATGTTCTCAATATTATTTGTTTACTTCTTTTCAATATTTGCATAGTTTGTCCCCTCTTGCACATTGGTTGTTTGTAGTCTTTGGATCAAGCATCAACTTTAGTCACCATAGACGTTTACATGGATTGGGAATTTGCAACAATTCAACAATTACACAGAAAAATATATATAAAAATAAAGTTAGAAGTACAAATATGAAACAAAATGCATAGTTTGCTAATGAATTCTATTGTATTTATATTCCTGTGAATGCCTACAGGAAAACAAATCTCAGGGTAGGATATGGCAACATATATGTACTTTGATAATAAATTACTTTGACTTTGAAGGTGGATAATCTTCCAGAGATTCCCATAACGTCATATGATACATTTGGCTGGGGCCTGTATCCTACAAACATTGTGGGAATGTTGAAAAGAGATTGGTGGGGCCCACCAGAGATTGATTTATTTAGAGATACAGTGCAGAACAATCCCTATCGGCAAACAAGCCACACTGCTCGGCACCCTACCGATTTAACCCTAGCCTAGTCACAGGACAATTTACAATTAACCTACTAACTGATACGCCATTGGCCTGTGGGAGGAAACCATCGATTTGGGGAGGATATACAGACTCCTTACAGAGGACACTGCAGTTGAACTCTGAACTCCAATGTCCCAAACTGTAATAGCGTCGCACTAACCGCTACAATACCATGGTGCCCATAAGATGTCTTTCTCAGCTACGTGATGTATCTCAAAACTGAATCCTGGTGAATGTTATCTTTGATAGGGGAGTCTAAGACCAGAGGACACAGCATCAGAATAGAGGATGTCCTTTTACAATGGAGGTGAGGAGGAATGTCTTTAGCCAGAGAGTGGTGAATCTGTAGAATTCGTTGCCACAGGCGGCTGTGGAGGCCGAGTCATTGGGTATATTTAAGGCAGAGGTTGATAAGTTCTTGAATAGTCAGGGCATGAAGGGATAGGGAGAGGAGGCAGGAGACTGGGGCTGAGGGAAAATTAGATTAGTCATGGTGAAATGTTGCAGCAAACTCAAAAGGCCAAATGGCCTAATTCTGCTCCTATATCTTATTGTCTTATGGTCTTTATTTAAGACCAGGGAATCGAAGATGTTTTCTACACAGACTTTAGCAAGGCCTTAGTCAGGCTGCAGGATCCAAAGTGTTGAGAGGCTGAGAGCTCACAGGATCTGGGGTGAGCTGGCCAAGTGGGTACACAGCTGGCATAGTGGAGGAGGCAGAGGGTCATAGTGGTGGGGTGTTATTCACGTTGGAGACCAGTGATGTGCCACAGGGACCGGCACCGGCTCCACTCCTGTTTCTCACCTACATTAGCAATCGGGAAGAGAACAGTCAGTGGGTTTGGTGATGGACAATGTAAGAGATTGACTGCGGAATCAGCTGAGGGTAAGCAGGTGGAACTGAACTTGGTTAAGTAAGAAGTGGTGTGTTTTGGGAAGTTAAACCAGGACAGAATTTGCACAGTATGACATAACCACAAGACATTTGGCAGATGCTGGAAATCCAGAGGAATACACACAAAATGCTGAAAAAGATGAAAAACATTCATTAGGGTCTCGGCCCGAAACATAAACTGTTTATTCCTCTCCATAGATGCTGCCTGACCTGCTCAGTCCCTCCAGCGTTTTCTGTGTACTACTGTGTTCTTGGGAGCTGAACAGCAGAGCCCAGGGGAGTGTTGCCAAGCAGAGGGACCTTGGGGTACGGTACATGGTTCACTGACAGTAGCAGCACATTGGTCAGGGTGGTGAAGAAAGCATTTGGTATATTTGACTTCATCAGATGAGACATAAGTACGAGAACTGAGATGTGATATTACAGCCGTACATGACACTGGGAGATCGCAGTTCTGGTCCTTACGCTACAGCCAGGATCTGATTAAGCTGGAGAAGGTGCAGGAAAGAGTCACAGCGTGTTACTGGGACTGGAGAACTTCAGATACAAGAGGCTGAGTGTTTTCACTGGAGTAACTGAGACTAAGGAGTGACCTTATACAGGTCTATAAAGTCATGAAGGGCAAAGATAAGGTGGATGATCACAGTCTTTTCCCCAGGGTAAGGGCCTCTTTTGGGTGGTGGGATGGAGATGCATCTCCACCAAAGGAGGTGTAAGGCACTCCTTCCCTCTGCTAGCCTGCTGGTCACCCTTGGGCGAGGTGTGGCACCTGCTTAGCCCCCCGATCAGGGTCACGTGAGCCATGGGAGCAGGTGGTGGTGGTGGTCCACGAATGTAGTTAAATGACAATAAGCTTCACTTAACACAAGCGGAACTTCCTGGTGGCCAAACATTTTAACTCTAACTGCTATTCCCATTCCCACACATCAGTCCATGGCCTCCTCTTGTGCCAACATGAAGCCACCCTCAGGGTGGAGGAGTATCACCTTATGTTCCTTCTGGGTAGACTCCAACCTGACGGCATGAAGACTGATTTCTCCTTCCAGTAAAAAAAACCCTCCCTCCCCTCTCGTTCTACTCCCCACTCTGGCCTCTTACCTCTTCTCACCTACCTACTACTTCCCCCTGGGTCCTCTCCTCCTTCTCTTTCCCCTATGGTTCACTCTCCTCTCCTATCAGATTCCTTCCTCTCTAGCCCTTGACTTTTCCCACTCACCTGGCTTCACCTATCACCTTCTAGTTAGCTTCCTTCTCCTCCCACCATCTTTTCATTCTGGCATCAGCCCTCTTCCTTCTCAGTCCCAATGAAGGGTCTCGGGCCAAAATGACAACTGTTCATTCATTTCCATAGATGCTGCCTGGCCTGCTGAGTTCTTCCCACATTTTGTGTGTGTTGCTCTGGATTTCCAGCCCTTTCTCGTGTTTAAGATAGACCTCGACCACCCATGTCATATGACACAGCACATAATGATGACAATGAGGGGACTGTAAAACTAGAGGGCACAGATAATGTGAGAGGGTAATGAAGTAAAGAAGATCATAGAGAGGGTGGTGGGAATATGGAACGAGCTGCCAGAAACAGGAACAATTACAGAGTTTAAAAGACATTTGGATAGTTGAATGAATAGGAAAGGATTATGAGCCAGAGGCAATGGGATGACTTCAGGAAGGCACCTTAGTCAGCAGGAGTGAATTGGGCTGAAGGGCCTGTTTCTGTCTCTCTATTTAATTTACAGTGTTTACATTAACCTAAATTAACATTAGACTAAAATAACCATTAAATTGAATTTCCAGCATCTGCAGATTTCCTCGTGTAACCATTAAATTGGTTGGATTATCAGATCTGAGAGAGACACTAATATCCCCAGAGAAAGGATTTAGCAACCTTACACCTCTCTGGTGTCTGTCAACTGTAGCACAGTGAGCAAGCAATTATAAATTAATTCAGTAGGGAATTAGACATCCCACTGGGCTGTGCACAAGACATAGAAGCAGAATTAGGCTATTCGTTCCATCGAGTCTGCTCCACATTCAATCATGGCTGATTAATTAACCCTTTCAACACCATGCTCCGGCCTTTTCCACATAACCTTTGACACCCTGACTTGGTGGTCCCCAACCTCTGGGCCAGGAACCGATACCGGGCCGCGAAGCACGCAGGAGTGCAGCGGTATCCAGAGCAAACCCAGCACACCTTTAAGAAAAAAGTGGAAATAAACAAGCTAATTAATTAGGTGCCGCCCAGCATGTAAATATCGGCCCATGTCGCCTCTGATCAGGGCCGACATTTACGTGCCGGGCGGCACCTAATTAATTAGCTTGTTTATTTCCACTTTTTTCTTAAAGATGTGCTGGGTTTGCTCTGGATACCGCTGCACCCCTGCGTGCTTCGCGGCCCGGTATCGGTCCCCGGCCCGGAGGCTGGGGACCACCAAGTCAGGGTGTCAGAACAGAACTGTAAGGGTCATGCTAATTGCTAATTGCTAATTGCTACCTTACCGTGGTACTCAGCCGTCTGTGCTAATAAATTCCACAGACTCACCAGCCTCCAGCTAAAGAATCTCATGCTGTCAAAACCCAGTCAGCCGTGCACACTCCACAGAGAAGTGAGAGAACTTTCCTGTGGACTCCTCAACATCACGATGGGGCCAGTCTCTGAGAGTAATAGGTTGCTGGTCACCCCGGAACTCTCCGGCATGATGAGAAACCCACTCATTCTGCACTTCTGATTTTCTTCTTCTTTTTCTTAAGCCCGTCACCCCTGCTGGGGTATAGGCTGCCACCAGCAGCTTGCCAGAGTCCTCTGTCTGGAGCCAGTCTTTCAAATTATCCCATGTGGAGCCCATCTTCTACTTCCTCTCCCAGTGACGAGGTCCTTGGAGCTTCTGTAACACTGGGATTTGACGGGGTGGGGCTGCTAACCTCATGCCCGTTCCTCCTCCTTTCACAGCCGGGTTTGGGACTGTCCATGGGGAGTTCATACCCGTTCCTCCTCCTTTCACAGCCGGGTTTGGGACTGTCCATGGGGAGTTCATACCGAACCCTCCTCCTTTCACAGCCGGGTTTGGGACTGTCCATGAGGAGTTCATACCCAACTCCCCTCCTTTCACAGCCGGGTTTGGGACTGTCCATGGAGAGTTCATACCCGACTCTCCTCCTTTCACAGCTGGGTTTGGAACTGTCCATGGGGAGTTCATACCCAACTCTCCTCCTTTCACAGCCGGGTTTGGGACTGTCCATGGGGAGTTCATACCCGCTCCTCCTCCTTTCACAGCCGGGTTTGGGACTGTCCATGGGGAGTTCATACCCAACCCTCCTCCTTTCACAGCCGGGTTTGGGACTGTCCATGGGGAGTTCATACCCGTTCCTCCTCCTTTCACAGCCGGGTTTGGGACTGTCCATGGGGAGTTCATACCCGTTCCTCCTCCTTTCACAGCTGGGTTTGGGACTGTCCATGGGGAGTTTATACCCAACCCTCCTCCTTTCACAGCCGGGTTTGGGACTGTCCATGGGGAATTTATACCCAACCCTCCTCCTTTCACAGCCGGGTTTGGGACTGTGTTCACCTCCAACATTGCCAAACTTTTATCAAACAAAATTTGACACAATTCATGGGAAATATTTGGTCAGATGTACAAATAGATTGTCTGAAGGGTAGATGTTTCGAAGCCACTCAGGCAGTATATGACTGCAGAGAGCATGTGGAATAGATTCACCGGAGAGGTTGGCTGGATGGGGAATAGAACAGTACAGGCCCTTCAGCCCATAATGTTATGCCAACATTTTAACTTACTCCAAGATCAATCTAACCTTCCCTCCCACTTAGCCCTCCATTTTTCTACCATCCATGTTTCTGAAAGTTTCTGATATGTCTACCTTTACCACTACCCCTGACAGGGAGTTCCATGTACCCACCACTCTCAATGTAAGAAAGGGGACAGTTTTTTTTAACAATGAAAATACAGTGGTCGGTATCTACATCTGTGGCCACTTTATTCGGTACATCTGTACACCTGCTCATTATTGCAAATATCTGACCAGTTAATCATATGGCAGCAACTCAGGGTAAGAACGGATGCAGATGTGGTCAAGGGTTTCAGTTGTTGTTCGGACCAAAGATCAGAATGGGGAAGAAATGTGACCTGAGTGACTTTGATGGTGGAATGATTGTTGGTGCCAGACAGGGTGGTTGGAGTATCTCAGAAACTGCTGATCTCCTGGGATTTTCACATTCACCAGTCCCTTGAGCTTACTGAGACAGATGCAAAAAAAACCAAAAAGCATCCAGTAAGCAGTAATTCTGTGGGTGAAAACACCATGTTAATGAGAGAGGTCAGAGGAGAACGGCCAGACTGGTTCAAGCTGACAGGAAAATGACAGTAACTCAGATAACCACGTTACAACCGTGGTGTGGAGAAGAACATCTCTGAATGCTCAGCATGGCAAACCTTGAAGTGGATGGGCTACGGCAGCAGAAGACCACAGACATACACTCAGTGACCTCTGTATTAAGTACAGCAGGTACACAGGACGGCACTGAGGGTACACTTCTTACTGTAATTTGTATGTACTGCACTGTCCTGCAGCTACATAACAACACAGTTCACAATACACAGATACGTCAGTGATAACAAACCGGATTTTGATTCTGAAGAACAAGGCCTTCAGCCAGTGATGTCTATACTAAATATGATGCCAATTAAGCTAATCCCTCCCACCTGTACCCAGCCCTCTATCTATATAAAGGACTGCACCAGAGCAAAGGACAACCTCAATTGATCCAGGTCTCTAGACTAAACGGTCCCATGATCCTGTGACTAAAGGCTAGAAAGGTGAAGGTTCAAGGGATGTTCACCCAAATTATTCCAGGATTGAAAGTCTTATGATTTAAGGAGTGTCTGATGGCTCGCTGGAGTTTAGAAGAATGAGGGGAGATCGCATTGAAACCTATCCAATGTTGAAAGGCCTCTACAGGGTGGGATGTGGAGAGGATGTTTACTATGGTGGGGGAGTCTAAAACCAGGAGACACAGTCTCAGAAAAGGGGGACATCCTTTTAGAACAGCGGTGAGGAGGAGTTTCTTTAGCCAGTGGGTAGTGGATCTGTGGAATTTGTTACCACAGGCAGCTGTGGAGGCCAAGTCATTGGGTACATTTACGGCAGAGGTTAATAGATTCTTAGTTAGTCAGGACATGACTGAATACAGGGAGAAGGCAGGAAACTGGGACTGAGAGACAAAAAGGAACAGCCTTGATGAAATGGCAGAGCAGCCTCAAATGGCCAAACAGCCTAATTTTGCTCCTACACCATGGTCTTATGGTGTAATAAAGCATCCATCGGTTGGAAAAAAGTGTAATCCATGAGTGAAAGGGAGGAAGGCTCGACAGGAAACTTGTCTTCTTTAGCAGATAAATGTTGACACTTTTATATCGTCCCACAATTTAAACACAAAGCAGTGCAACTCTGTAATAACATGCTTTGTTCGTCTTTGGTACCACAGAGATTTAGTAGCGGTAATTAAAAGTTAAATGAAATGGTTAAATTGCAGAGAGATGGATAAAATTCAAAATTTAAGATTGAAGATTCAAAATTGTTTAATGTCATTTCCTGCACACAAGTGTAAAGGAAAATGAAATAATCGTTACTTCGGATCCAATGCAGCACAACGAAAATACAAAAGATAAAGAACACAATAATAGTATTTTAAAAACACACCATAAATATAAATACATAAGATAGCTTATATACATAGTTGACTGCGTTGTCCATAAAGTGAGCTAGTCTGTACATAAGGTGACTAACAGGAAATGATAAAGTAGTGGTGTTTGGGGTGTGGAGGGTGGGTTAGTGGGTGGAGGTGTTGATCAGCCTCACTGCTTGGGGAAAGGAACTGTTTTTGGAGTCTGGTGCTCCTGGTGTGGATGCTACGTAGCCTCCTCCCTGATGGGAGTGAGACAAACGGATACAACCTCCTGCAAGTTCAGTTTTAACTTTTAATTAAGAGTTAAATTAAATGGTTAAATGAAATTGAAATGGATAAGATTATAACCTCTTGTGAATTTACTTTATATCCACTGCCCAAATTCGGCAACCTCAAACAATCCAACATTCTTCAGAATTCCTGGAACGATGAAGAAGAGATTAAAATTGGCCTGTGTTCATTGGAATTTGGACTGAGTGGTGCTCTCATGAAACACAAGATTGTGAGAGGGATTGACAGGTTATGTGAGCTGCCTGCAGAAATGATGGAGCCAGATACTCTCACATTTCAGAAGCATCTAGTCAAGTCCTTGAACTGTCAGGCAGAGAAAGCTCTGGCCCTAATGCCGATAAAAGAGCCCTGAGCTTGGATGTATGGACATGGAACAGGTTGTACACCTGCAATGCCTGAGCTAAGCAGAGTGTCAAGTTCAACCAATCCCTTCTGCCGGCATGTGATCCATGTCCCTACATTCCCTGTCTGTTAAAAAGCCTCTTGAACAGCTCACTTGTAATCGTTTACTCCCCTACCCCGACCCCGAACCCAGACAACCACCACTTGATAGACGATACGGGGCCCCAGCCACCCACCACTCCATAGACGATACAGGGCCCCAGACACCCACCACTCGATAGACGATACAGGGCCCCAGACACCCACCAATCATAGAACATAGAATAGTACAGCACAGTACAGGCCCTTCGGCCCACAATGTTGTGCCGACTCTCAAACCCTGCCTCCCATATAACCCCCCACCTTAAATTCCTCCATATACCTGTCTAGTAGTCTCTTAAACTTCACTAGTGTATCTGCCTCCACCACTGACTCAGGCAGTGCATTCCACGCACCAACCACTCTCTGAGTAAAAAACCTTCCTCTAATATCCCCCTTGAACTTCCCACCCCTTACTTTAAAGCCATGTCCTCTTGTATTGAGCAGTGGTGCCCTAGGGAAGAGGCGCTGGCTATCCACTCTATCTATTCCTCTTATTATCTTGTACACCTCTATCATGTCTCCTCTCATCCTCCTTCTCTCCAAAGAGTAAAACCCTAGCTCCCTTAATCTCTGATCATAATGCATACTTTCTAAACCAGGCAGCATCCTGGTAAATCTCCTCTGTACCCTTTCCAATGCTTCCACATCCTTCCTACAGTGAGGTGACCAGAACTGGACACAGTACTCCAAGTGTGGCCTAACCAGAGTTTTATAGAGCTGCATCATTACATCGCGACTCTTAAACTCTATCCCTCAACTTATGAAAACTAACACCCCATAAGCTTTCTTAACTACCCTATCCACCTGTGAGGCAACTTTCAGGGATCTGTGGACATGTACTCCCAGATCCCTCTGCTCCTCCACACTACCAAGTATCCTGCCATTTACTTTGTACTCTGCCTTGGAGTTTGTCCTTCCAAAGTGTACCAAATCACACTTCTCCGGGTTGAACTCCATCTGCCACTTCTCAGCCCACTTCTGCATCCTATCAATGTCTCTCTGCAATCTTTGACAATCCTCTACACTACCTACAACACCGTCAACCTTTGTGTCGTCTGCAAACTTGCCAACCCACCCTTCTACCCCCACATCCAGGTCGTTAATAAAAATCACGAAAATTAGAGGTCCCAGAACAGATCCTTGTGGGACACCACTAGTCACAATCCTCCAATCTGAATGTACTCCCTCCACCACCACCCTCTGCCTTCTGCAGGCAAGCCAATTCTGAATCCACCTGGCCAAACTTCCCTGGATCCCATGCCTTCTAACTTTCTGAATAAGCCTACCGTGCGGAACCTTGTCAAATGCCTTACTAAAATCCATATAGATCACATCCACTGCACTACCCTCATCTATATGCCTGGTCACCTCCTCAAAGAACTCTATCAGGCTTGTTAGACACGATCTGCCCTTCACAAAGCCATGCTGACTGTCCCTGATCAGACCATGATTCTCTAAATGCCTATAGATCCTATCTCTAAGAATCTTTTCCAACAGCTTTCCCACCACAGACGTAAGGCTCACTGGTCTATAATTACCCGGACTATCCCTACTACCTTTTTGGAACAAGGGGACAACATTCACCTCCCTCCAATCCTCCGGTACCATTCCCGTGGACAACGAGGACATAAAGATCCTAGTCAGAGGCTCAGCAATCTCTTCTCTTGCCTCATGGAGCAGCCTGGGGAATATTCCATCAGGCCCCAGGGACTTACCTGTCCTAATGTATTTTAACAACTCCAACACCTCCTCTCCCTTAATACCAACATGCTTCCAAACATCAACCTCACTCATATTGTCCTCACCATCATCAAGTTCCCTCTCATTGGTGAATACCGAAGAGAAGTATTCATTGAGGACCTCGCTCACTTCCACAGCCTCCAGGCACATCTTCCCACCTTTATCTCTAATCGGTCCTACCTTCACTCCTGTCATCCTTTTTTTTCACATAATTGAAGAATGCCTTGGGGTTTTCCTTTACCCTACTCACCAAGGCCTTCTCATGCCCCCTTCTTGCTCTTCTCAGCCTCTTAAGCTCCTTTCTTGCTTCCCTATATTCCTCAATAGACCCATCTGATCCTTGCTTCCTAAACCTCATGTATGCTGCCTTCTTCCACCTGACTAGATTTTCCACCTCACTTGTCACCCATGGTTCCTTCACCCTACCATTCTTTATCTTCCTCACCAGGACAAATTTATCCCTAACATCCTGCAAGACATCTCTAAACATCGACCACATGTCCATAGTACATTTCCCTGCAAAAACATCATCCCAATTCACACCTGCAAGTTCTAGCCTTAGAGCCTCATAATTTGCCTTTCCCCAATTAAAAATTTTCCTGTCATCTCTGATTCTATCCTTTTCCATGATAATGCTAAAGGCCAGGGAGCGGTGGTCACTATCCCCCAGATGCTCACCCACTGAGAGATCTGTGACCTAACCCGGTTCATTATCTAGTACTAGATCTAGTATGGCATTCCCCCTAGTCGGCCTGTCCACATACTGTGACAGGAATCCATCCTGGACACACTTAACAAACTCTGCTCCATCTAAACCCT
The DNA here is from genome assembly GCF_963921235.1 of Mobula hypostoma. Classification (NCBI taxonomy): domain Eukaryota; kingdom Metazoa; phylum Chordata; class Chondrichthyes; order Myliobatiformes; family Myliobatidae; genus Mobula; species Mobula hypostoma. The sequence goes on from NC_086107.1 coordinate 1,960,890, forward strand.
TGGAACTAATCAGGTGCCAATCAATATTAGGGAAGTTAAAATCACCCATGATAACAACCCTGTTATTTTTGCACCTTTCCAAAATCTGCCTCCCAATCTGCTTCTCTGTATCTCTGCTGCTACCAGGGGGCCTATAGAATACCCCCAGTAGAGTAACTGCTCCCTTCCTGTTCCTGACTTCCACCCATATTGACTCAAAAGAGGATCCTGCTACATTACCCACCCTTTCTGTAGCTGTAATAGTATCCCTGACCAGTAATGCCACCCCTCCTCCCCTTTTTCCACCCTCTCTATCCCTGTTAAAGCACTGAAATCCAGGAATATTGAGAATCCATTCCTGCCCTGGTGCCAGCCAAGTCTCTGTAATGGCCACAACATCATAATTCCATGTATGTATCCAAGCTCTCAGTTCATCACCTTTGTTCCTGATGCTTCTTGCATTGAGGTACACACATTTCAGCCCTTCTACCTTACTGTCTTTACACCGTTTATTCTGCTTCTCTTTCCTCAAAGCCTCTCTGTATGTTAGATCTGGCTTTACTCCATGCACTCCTTTCACTGCTCTATCGCTCTGGGTCCCATCCCCCTCGCAAATTAGTTGAAACCCTCCCGACCCATGCTAGCAAACCTACCTGCAAGGATATTGCTCCCCCTCGAGTTCAGGTGCAACCCATCCAATCTGTACAGGTCCCAACTTCCCCAGAAGAGATCCCAATTATCTAAAAATCTAAAACCCTGCTCCCTGCACCAACTCCTCAGCCACGCATTCAACTGCCATCTCCTCCAATTCTTACCATCACTGTCACGTAGCACTGTCAGCAATCCTGAGAACGCCACCCTTGAGGTCCTGTTCTTCAGCCTTCTGCCCAGTTCCCGAAACTCACACTTCAGGACCTCATCCCTCTTCCTGCCTATGTCGTTGGTCCCAACATGTATCACGATTTCTGGTTGCTTTCCCTCTCGTACCAGGATGTCATGCACCCGATCAGAGTCATCCCGGACCCTGAAACCCGGGAGGCAACAAACCATGCGGGTGTCCTTCTCACGTCCACAAAATCTTCTGTCTGCTCCCCTGACTCGATAAACGATACAGGCACCCAGGCACCCGCCACTCGATAGACAATACAGGCACCCAGGCACCCACCACTCGATAGTCTATAGAGGCACCCAGACACCCACCACTCGATAGACGATACAGGGCCCCAGACACCCACCACTCGATAGTCTATATAGGCACCCAGACACCCACCACTCGATAGACTATACAGGCACCCAGACACCCACCACTCGATTGTCTACATAGGCACCCAGACACCCACCACTCGATAGACTATACAGGCACCCAGACACCCACCACTCAATAGTCTATATAGGCACCCAGACACCCACCACTCGATAGACGATATAGGCACCCAGACACCCACCAGTCGATAGACGATATAGGCACCCAGACACCCACCACTCGATAGACGATACAGGGCCCCAGACACCCACCACTCGATAGACGATACGGGGCCCCAGACACCCACCACTCGATAGTCTATATAGGCACCCAGACACCCACCACTCGATAGTCTATATAGGCACCCAGACACCCACCACTCGATAGACGATACAGGGCCCCAGACACCCACCACTCGATAGACGATACGGGGCCCCAGACACCCACCACTCGATAGACGATATAGGGCCCCAGACACCCACCACTCGATAGACGATATAGGCTCCCAGACACCCACCACTCGATAGACGATACGGGGCCCCAGACACCCACCACTCGATAGACGATATAGGGCCCCAGACACCCACCACTCGATAGACGATACAGGGCCCCAGACACCCACCACTCGATAGACGATATAGGGCCCAGACACCCACCACTCGATAGACTATACAGGCACCCAGACACCCACCACTCGATAGACGATACAGGCACCCAGACACCCACCACTCAATAGACTATACAGGCACCCAGACACCCACCACTCGATAGACGATACAGGGCCCCATAATAACACAGCGATTAGTGAGCCTCTATTATAGCTCAGGGCATTATGGAGTTTGGAGTTCAGTTCCAGCGACATCTGTAAGGAGTTTATACATTCTCTTTGTGAACTGTGTGTGAGGGTTTCCTCCGGGTGCTCTGGTTTCCTCCCACAGTCCAAAGATGCACCGGTGAGTAAATTGTCCTGTGATTAGGCTAGGTTAGATAGGTGGGTTGCTGGGTGGTGCAGCTCAAAGGGCCAGAAGGGCCTGTTTCTAAATAAATAAATAGACAGACATAGAACAGTACAGCACAGTACAGACCCTTCGGCCCACAATGTTGTACTGAGCTTTTAACCTACTCCAACATCAATCCCACCCTTCCCTCCGACATATTGCAGCCTTCCAGTTTTCTATCATCTACGTATGTGTCCATCCAAGAGTTTATAAAATGTCCCTAATGCATCTGCCTCTATCACTGCCCCTGGCAACATGTCCCATGCACCCACCACTCACTGTGAAAGAACCTACCCGACTTTCTCCAATCACCTTAAAATTATGCCACCACATGTTAGCCGTTTCCACCCTGGGAAAAAGCTGGCTTTCAACTTGATCTATGTTTCTTATCATCTTGTACACCTCCATCAAGTCACCTCTCATCCTCCTTCGTCCCAGAGAGAAAAACTGTAACTCACTCAACCTTTCCTCATAAGACATACTCTCTAATCCATACAACATCCCGGTAAATCTCCTCTACATCCCCTCTAAAGCTTCCACACCCTTCTTATAATAAGGGGAAGAGAATTGAACACACTATTCCACGTATGGTCCAACAGGGGTTTTATAGAGCTACAACATTACCTCGTGGCTCTTCAACTCCAGTCCCTAACTAAGGCCAATACACTATATACCCCGTTGCCACCCTATCGATTTGTACTGCAACTTTGAGGGCTCTGTGCAAAAAAAGCTTTGCCCACACATCCCTTTTGAACTTTCACCCCTCGTCTTCAAGTTATCCCCTCTAGTAATCTACATTTCTGCTTTAGAAAAAGACTGAGTTTCCACTCCATATCTGCCTCTTAAAATTTTATAAACTTCTATCTGGACTCCTCTCAACTTCCCCCACTCAAGGGAAAGTTTGTCCAATGTCTCCTACATCTCTCTCAATCCAGGCAGCATCCTGGTGAACCTCCTCTGTTCCCTTTCCAGAGCCTCTGCATCCTTCCTGTACCAGAGGGACCAGACCTGCACTGCGTCCAGGCAGCTTGGGCCGTCAGAGTTCGGACTTCAATTCTGGCATCTTCTCCAAGGAAGTTTGTACGTCCTGCCCGTGAAGGCGTGGGATTCCTCTCAGTGCACCAGTTTCCTCCCACAGTCCAAAGGTGGTCAATTGGTCTTTGCAAACTGTCCTGTGGCTAGGCTAAGGTTGAATGGGGGGGTTGCTGGGCAGTGTGGGTCATTGGGCCAGAAAGTCCTGTTCCATGCTGTATCTCTAAATCAGGGGTTCCCGACCCTTTTTAAGCCATGGACCAATGCCATCGAGTAAGGGATCCATGGACCCCAGCAGTGTTCCCTCTAATCTGGAATGATTACAGTGTGTGCAAAGATCTTGCGCTGTGCAATTTTTTTTGCCCAGTGACAACAACCTGCGTGCACTGAACAATTTCTTCAATAAAAACTATAAGTAAGCCAGTTCTAAAATCTGCAGACAAATCGTCGCAAACTCCAAGTTGCCAACACCGTCCGAATCAGAAACCGGAAAAGGAAACGTGATTGTGTACGATGGTGAAATATACCTAACATGCCAATGAGGTAGAGGGTGACAACTTTTGTGCGCAGTTTAAATACCTTTGTGTGTCAGTAACACAAGGTGTGTGCGTGCACGTGCGAATGCTCACCTCAGAGCAGTGGTCCCCAACCTCCAGGCTGCAGACCGATACTGGGCCGCAAAGAATGCAGCGATGCAGCGGTAGCCGGAACACACCCAGCACATCTTTAAGAAAAAAGCCGAAATAAACAAGTTAGATGGGGCCGACATTTACATGCCAGGTGGCACCTAATTAATTAGCTTGTTTATTTCGGCTTTTTTCTTAAAGGTGTGCTGGGTGCGTTCAGGCTACCGCTGCACCGCTGCATTCTTCGCAGCAATGTATCGGTCCACGGCCTGGGGGTTGGGGACCACTGCCTCAGAGGGAATGTTGGACCCTGGGTTGGGAACCCCTGCTCTAAATAACCAGCCCCTGCTGAACTGAAGAGCCTGTTCGTGTGTTGTCCATTAGCATGACCATGGCATGTTGTTTGCTCAGCCAAAGAACCTGGAGCCAGGGTTCTCTGCAGGAAGGGTTGGCCACTTGGGACTGAAATGAGAAATTGGAAAACTCCCCCCCCCACCCCGAAACTCAGTCACCCAGTGCATCCAAGGCTGAAGTCAATGGAGTTTGACTCATGGGATGGGGTAGGAAAATGCAAAACACGATGTCAGTTATGGTTTTATGGAACATGAGCAAAGTCACTCTTCATTTTCCTTTGCTCCAATGAGAACAGTCTCAGCCTTTCGAAAATTTTTTGGGTTGAATCAATTTATTCTAGCAAGTCCTATTATATCTAATTTGTTCTTTTAACCCTTTATCAAGGATCAAGCATATTTGGCTTGGAAAACTATAGGTATAGAACGATTTTGTGATCTATTTTTCGATAATTGTTTCATGTCTTTTGAACAATTATCTAATAAGTATAACTTGCCTAGATCCCATTTTTTTTTAGATATTTACAGATTAGAAACTTTTTAAATACTGTTTTTCCTACCTTCCTGAATTTATATTCAACTGATATTTTGGAAAAGATTTTAGATTTAAATCCTTTTCAGAAAGGTGTAATACCAACTATTTATAATATAATTATGAAAATGCATCCAGACGTATCTAATGAAGTTAAGACTGATTGGGAAAGGGAACTTAAGATTACTTTATCGATTGAAAAATGGGAAAAAATTCTTCAATTAGTTAACTCATCCTCTCTATGTGCTAAACATGCATTGATACAGTTTAAAGTAGCACATCGGGCTCATATGTCTAAGGATAAATTAGCTCGTTATTACTCTCATATAAATCCTGTATGTGATAGATGTCACTCTGAGATAGCTTCTTTAACTCATATGATTTGGTCATGTCCTTTATTGAAAAAATATTGGGAAGATATTTTTGATATTATTTCAACTGTTCTGAATATTGATTTACAACCTCACCCTATTACTGCAATTTTTGGGTTACCAATGATAGAATCAAGTCAATTAACCTCTTCAGCTTGTCGGATGATTGCATTTCTTACATTAATGGCTGGAAGATCCATTTTGCTGAACTGGAAAGAGATTAATCCTCCCACCACATTTCATCGGTTCTCTCAAACTATGTTGTGATTAAACTTAGAAAAAATTAGAAGTGTTATTTATGATCCCTCTATTAAATTCGAAAAGACTTGGAGGCCATTTATTCAACATTTTCATATGATGTAATCTGACCTTTTCCAAACTTATTCTATTTCTTTTTAATATGTTGAGGGGAGCGGAGCCAACGACACTAATGGTTCTTTTTTTTTTGATGTTTCAGAACAGCCCACGTCTTTTTTTTTGCCTTAGTTTAGTTGGTTAACATTGTTTAGGTTAGTTTTTCTTTTGGGGTTTTTTTTCCCTTTTTCATGTTTTTTTTTTTTTTTTTTTGTATATTATACTTGTATCCCGTACGATTGGGAGGTTTAATACCCATGTGTCAACTGGGTTTATATTTAAATTTGTTAATTGCAACAATGTAATCCCAATAACTTTGTATCAATGCTATGTTAACTTTATTATTATGAAACCAATAAAAAGATTGAAAAAAGAAGAAAGAGAAAAGTCTCAGCCTGTTCACCCTTTCTACATAACTCTGTCCCTAAGAAAATCCTTGTACACCTCCTCTCCAAACTTTGTCTAGAACAGGGTCACCAAAACTAAACATCATGTTTAGAATATCATCAACGTCTTACACAACTGCAACAAAATATTCCAACTTCTGCACCCAGTGCCCTGACCGATGATGGCTAGAGGAGAGAGGTTTTTAATGGCTGGGAGGACTAGAATATAAAAGCAAGGATGTAATGCTGGCACTACAAGGCATTGAACAGACTATATCAAACAGAGTAATGAGACCAGTTTTGGACCCCTTATCCAAGGGAGGATGTGCTGGCATTGGAAAGTCCAGAGGAGGGTCACAGGAATGATAGCAGCAACGAAAGGGTTAACATACAAGGAGTGTTTGATGGTTCTGGGACTGTGTAAAAGAATGAGGGTGGGATCTCATTGAAGCCTATGGAATAGTGAAAGACCCAAGTAGAGTGGATGTGGAGAGGATGTTTCCGATAGTGGAAGTCTAGGACTAGATGGCACAGCCTCAGAATAGGATGGCCCTTTAGAACAAAGATCAGGAGAATTTCTTTAGCTAGAGGGTGGTGGATCTGTGGAACTCATTGCCATGGACGTCTGTGGAGGCCAAGAAATAAAGTACATTTAAAGCGGAGGTTGATAGGTTCTTGAATAGTCAGGGCATCAAAGGATACGAGAAGAAGTCAGAAGAATTGGGTTGAGAGGAATAATAAGTCAGACATGACAGAATGGTGGAGTGGGACTTATGGGCTGAATGAGCTAATTCTGCTCTGAGTCTCATGGTCTAAGTTCAAGGGCCAAATGTTCTATTGTTACTCCCATGCCTTGTCTAACGTGATGGTGTAGTCAGTGGGCACATCTTTCAGGACGAAGTTTGGACAAGTCGCTCGAGTTACCTGGTTTAGAATGTTACCCATTCTCCTCTCTGCCACTAGATTCAATACACCACTGGCCCTGCAAGCACTTTACTAATGTCAACAGCGCTGAGGACAAGAGGGTTGGGAACTTCACATTCCTAAAAATGAGCATGCTGGTCCAGCCATCTCAACACCACGGACAAGAAGGTGAACCAACACCTTGACTACCTCAGGAGATTAAAGAAATTCAGTATGTCCCCATCAACATTCACCAATTTTTATCAATGCACCACAGAAAGCATCCTATCTAGATACATTACCACTTGGTATGGCAACTGCTCTGCCCGTGACCGTGACAAACTGCAGGGTTGTGGACACAGCTCAGCACTTCACAGGAACCGGCCCTCCCTCCACAGACTCTGTCTACACTTCTTGCTGCCTCAGTAAAGCAGCAGCGTAATCAAAGACCCCACCACCCCAGACAATCTCCCTTTTCACCTCTCCCACTGAGCAGAAGATACAAAAGCCTGAAACCATGTACCACCAGGCTTAAGGACAGCTTCTATCTTAACGTTATAAGACTATTGAATGGTTCCCAAGTACGATAAAATGGACTCTTGACCTCACAATCTACCTTGTTATGACCTTGCACCTTTTGGCTACCTGCTTTGCACTTTCTCTGCAGCTGTTACACTTCATTCTGCATTCTGTTATTGTTTTACCTTGTTCTACCCCAATGCACTGTGTAATGATCTGTTCTGTATGGACAGTACGCAAGACAAGTTTTCCGCTGTATCTTGGTACATGAGACAGTAATCAACCAATTCCAACGTGATGACAATAAACCAATTTACCAAATTTTTCAATACAAATGGAGCTTACCCTAATCGCACTGCAGCTGTTGCCCTCATGCACGCTCTCCTGTAGAGACTGGGCTATCCTCCCTGTGGGAATCAGATCTTAGGTTAGCATCTCACACAGAACCAAGGTTTCCCCCTCCCCAGGTGAGATCAGCCATCCAACGTCTCTTCAAAGCCAACGTGGAGGAGATGTCTAAAGACGATGACACACTCGGGACAGGAGTAGGGTGAACTGGTGTGCAGGTGAGACAGTTATATGAAGCTGTACAATATTTCTCATCTCTTGTGACTGCTGCCTTGTATAACCCACAGCAACAATTACCAGGCAACTGTACACAACCAATCAGAGAGATGTAAATTACTGATGGTACTCAACCTCTTTCAGTAATGATAATCAGCTGTTAGATTGTTACAAGGTCTCATGACCCTAATGGATTGATGTACACCACCTCACCATTTTTCCACCCCTTTTCGCACTACTCATTTAACTTATATTTTACATATACTTAGTGCGATTTATAGTTTTTTATTATTACACATGGCAATGTACTGTTGCCACAAAAGAACAAATTTCACGACGTGTGCCAGTGTTACAAAACCCGATTCAGATTCAGATTCAGATTCAGATTACTCCTCTTAGTTTAATAAAGGGAAAATAATTCAGAAATACGTCATTTGGACATTAACAATTTTGCTGTTAACTTTGATCCCTATTTAAAAGGCCCTTCGTTAATATTACAGAGCACAAATACTGTTTGAATTATGCCACTGCCCTGTTTAATCAGTTTTCTTTTGATGTCTGGCTCCATTGACAATGAAGCCTTCTGTCCCTCTCCGAGCTGTTGAGAGGAGAGAACTCCCAGTTCCCACCAACCCCGGGTGTAAAGAAATGCTCCACATTGGTGAGACCTGACGTAGGTTGGGGGACCACTTTGTTGAGCAGTTCCACTCCATCCACAAAAAGCCGGATTTACCATTTTAATTCTACTCCCCATTCCAACATGCCAGTCCTCTTTTACTGCCACGATGAGGCCACTCTCAGGTTGAGGCACCAACACCTCATTTATGTAGCCTCCAACCTGATGGCATGAACATCGATTTCTCCAACTTCTGGTAACTTTTTACCCTTCGCCTTCCCTCTTCCTCAGTTCTGCACTGTGGACTCTTACCTCTTCTCCTCACCTCCCCCTGGTGGCCCCCCTTCCTTCTCTTTCTCCGCTCTCCTCTCTAATCAGGTTCCTTCCTCTTCAGCCCTTTACCTTTTCCACCTATCACCTGCCAGCTTCTTACTTTGCCCCTCCCCCCACCTGTCTTCACCTATCACCTTCCAGCTTGTTCTCCTTCCCCTCCCCCACCTTCTTATTCCGGCTTCTTCCTTCTGCCTGACAAAGGATCTCGGCCTGACTCGTCGACTGTTTATTCATTTCCATAGATACTACCTGACCTGCTGAGTTCCTCCAGCATCTTGTGTGTGTTGTAAATAAAGGCTCCCCCACATCACCCTGCGAACAGTAAGGGTCGAGATTTAAAGTTACTCTCTGTTGTCCAGTGCCGGCCAACACCAAACGTACATATTGTGTCCATTCTCACTCCAAAACACCTCAATCATAATTTCCTCATAAAATACATCAAAGGGCTCAATCGGGCCATAGCCTGTTCCTCACAAGATTCAAGATTGTTTAATGTCACTTCAAATACACAAGCATAAGGAGAACAAAATTATTGTTACTCTGAATCTGATGTAGTGCAAAAAATGATAAAGAACAGAATAATAATAAAAATAGATATGAATACATATTTGTACGTATTGCATATTTATATGCTGTGGTCCAGGTGCAGGTCAATGGGACTAGGCAGATTGACAGTTCAGCACAGACTAGATGGGCCAAAGGGCCTGTTTCTGTGCTGTAGTGTTCTATGACTCTATGACACAAGATAGCTCATTTGCATAGATTGATTGTCTATCCATAAAGTGGTGGAAAGCACAGAAGTGTCTGGACATAAGGTGACTGAACTGACAGGAAATGATAAAGTAGTGGTGGTTGGGGGTGTGGAGGGTGGGTTAGTGGGTGGTGTTGATCAGCCTTACTGCTTGGAGAAAGTAACTGTTTTTGAGTCTGGTGGTCCTGACATGGATGCTACGTATGGGAGTGGGACAAACAGTCCGTGGGCAGGGTGGGTGGGTTCCTTCATGACGTTGCTGGCCCTTTTTCTGGCACTTTTCTGTATAAATGTCCTTGATGGCTGCAGTTATTCCCAGTGTTAGGCTTCACTGCTAATTTAATAGTAATCAAGTTGTGGGAATATTCAGTTTCCTGTCTACGCAGAATTATCTCAAATATTCTACAATCTACAGGAACCAGTATTGTGTCTAATTTTGGTCATCTAACTGCAAGGAGGATGCAAAGGGCCTGGAGCTGATGCAAGAAAGAAGTTTAATTATTCCACAGACGAGAACGTCAGAAATAGAAGCAAGGGTTGGTCACTTGGGCGGTGTGGTAGCATAGTGGTTAGTGAAACACTTGACCGTCCCAGCGATCGCAGTTCAGTTCTCACCGCTGTCTGTAAGGAGTTTGTTTGTTCTCCCTGTCAACGAATGGGTTTCCTCTGGATGCTCTAGTTTTCTCCACATTCCAAAGGCATACAGGGTGGGGTTAGTGAGTTGTGGACATGCAATATTGGCACCTGAAACTTGCGAGCTGTCTCCAGCACATCCTCAGACTGTGTTGGTCCTTGACACAAACAATGCATTTCACTCTGGTTGACGTACAGTACATGTGACAAATAAAGCTAATCTTTAATGGCAAGAATGCAAATAAATTGGAGCAAGAGTAGGCCTTAAGCCTGACATACATTCCAATATGGCCATGGCTGATCTTCCCAGAGATCAGCTCCTGCTTCCTACCAGTTCCACATCGCCCTCAATGCCCTGATCTTCCAGACATTTATCTCCCTACTCCTCCTTGTGGAGCTGGCTCGATGGGCCAAATGGCCTAACTCTGCTCCCATGTCTAATGGCCTTTAAACACCTGCGGTGATCCAGCCTCCTTGACCCTCCATGGAGCAGAGATTCGCCTCCCCCTGTGAGAAGTTGTTCCCATGCACCCTATGGGTACCTCCTTATCTTGTAAGTGTGCTCCCCTGCTCATAAGACATAAGAGCAGAATTAGGCCATTTGTCCCATCAAGTCTGCTCTGTAATTGCATCGTGGCTGATTTACTTTCCCTTTCAACATCATTCTCCTGCCTTCCCCCGTCACCTTTGATGCCTTGACTAATCAAAAACCTATCAACCTCCACTTTAAATATACCTAATGACTTGGTCCCCATAGCTGTCTGTGGCCATGAATTCCACAGATCCACCACACTCAGGCTAAAGAAATTCCTCCTCACCTCCATTCAAAATGGACACCCTTCTATTCTGAGTCTGTGCCTTCTGGTCCTAGACTCCCCCACTAAAGGAAACATCCTCTCCACATTCGCTCCATCTAGGCCTTTCAATATCCGATAAGTTTCAATGAGTTCTCCTCATTTTTCTAAACTCCAGTGAGTGCAGACCCAGCGCCATCAAACACTCCTCATACCCTAACCCTTTCATTCCCAGTATCATTCTCATAAACCTCCACTGGACCCTCTCCAACACCAGCACATCCTTTCTTAGATATGGGATCCAAAACTGCTGAAAAGTACTCTGTCAGTTTGTCCAAGAAACCTGTATATTTTGATAAAGCTTTTGTGAACTGCTTCCAACACACCAACATTTTCAACCCAGCAAAGCTGTTAATGTCCACATGGTGCACTTCAGAGTAATTTTCCACTTATATAAAAAAAATCACAGGAATATGAGACGCTGTAAAAAATTTAACACCTGATTATCATTACCAAAAGAAGTAATGTCATTAATTCGCAAACTTTGTATAATTCTGTAGTTTTCTCGTGAGAAAAGGTTGGACATTTGCCAGGACAGAAATGGCTAATACAAAGGGGCATGGCTTTATGGTGATTGAAGGAAATATAGGGGGGATATCAGAGGGAGGCTTCTTTTACACAAAGAGTGGGGAGTGTGTGCAACACCTTGCCTGCAATAGTGATGGAGGCAGATACATTAGCGATGTTTCACAGACACATGGATGATAGAAAATTGGAGGGCTCTGTGGGACGGTAGGGTTAGATTGATCTTACAGTAGGTTAAAATGTCGGCACAACATGTGGGCCAAAGGCACTCTACTGTGCTGTACTGTTCTATGTTCTATGACTACAAAAGCAAAAATGTTGAAGACCTTGAGTATTTGGAAATCTCTCCCTCAAAGAGCAGAAGAAGCAAAGTGTTTGAAAATGGAGGTGGATGAATACTTGAAACTCAAAAGGTATAAAGGTAACTGGGGGTAGCTGGAAATGTGGAGCTGAGGTTATAATGGGATCACGTAGGGCAGGCAGGCCTGAGGGCCTGAGGACCTGCTGCTGTTCCAAACTCGAGGTTCATATCCTCAGGGTCTGGATTTCCGGCATCTGCAGAATCTCGTGGTAAAATGGAGTCTGTTCTCCCATGTAACTATACAGTCGTTAAATTCTTTAATTATGTGAGCCTTCAGGAGGGGCCAATTCCCAAGGAGAAGATCTTCTCATGGGTGTTGTCAAAGAGTCATATACAATACCACAGGCCCTTTGTTCCATCTAGACTGTGCTGAATCATTAATCTGCCTCGTCTCATTGACTGGCACCTGGAACAAAGCCCTCCCTATCCCTCCCATCCATGCAACAATCCAAACTCCTCTTAAATGTTGAAATTGACCCCTCACGGGCAGCTCACCCCACACTCTCACCATCTTCTGAGTGAGGAAGTTTCCCTCTCCTCTTCCCCTTAAACATTTCAACCTTAACCCATGACCTCTAGTTAGAGTCTCACCCAACCTCAGTGGAAAAAGCCTGCTTACATTTACCGCTTATAATTTTGTATACCTCTATCAAATCTCCTACATTCTAGAAATAAAGCCCTAACCTATTCAACCTTTCCCTACATCTCAGGTTCTCAAGTCCCAGCAACATCCCTGTAAATTTTCTCTGTGCTCTTTCAATTTTGCTCCTTCAGAGATGTATCTCTCTGCTGATGCCAAACTCCTTCAGAACAGCTCCTACAACAGCCAGAAACCACCCCACGACCCAGTACTACCCGTCAGTGCTCCCTCAATACTAGCACCAGTGCTTATGGAACATAGATCAGTACAGGCCCTTCGGCCCACAATGTTGTGCAGATCTTTTAACTTACTCCAAAATCAATCTAACACTCCCCTCCTGCATAGCCCTCCCTTCTTCTATCATCCATGTGCCTATTTAAAAGTTTCTTAAATGCCCCTAATGTATGTGCCTCTGCCACCACCCGGGCAGCACATTCCACACACCCACCACTCCCTGTGTGAAAAAACCTGCTTCTGCCATCCTCCCTATACTTTCCTCCAATCTACAACACCACTAACTTTCGTATCATCTTCAAACGTGAGAGCACAGCAGAACATCTGGAGAAACTTCTGAAATGTCTGCTTTGCTGCCGCTGCTACTGTGTGGTAACCGGAATCTCCGGAGCTGAAGGCCCCGAAATCCTCGGCTTTGCGTGTTTCAGCGGCGGGGGCGAGGTCGAAGGCGCTCGGCAGAGGATGGCGCTTGGGAAGCTGTATCAGAGAGGCTGGTCAGAAGCTCGAAGTTTTCGGACGGATGGACTCAGGCTCGGCTGGGGTTGGCTGCTTCCAAGGTATCGGCAAGTTGACAGTGCCTGGAGGTTTATGGCAGGGAGTTTCTCCCTTTTGCCGCCTGCTATTGGGGACTCGGAAGTCGATCGACTCAGGGACTTTGAGACTTTTTTTTACTGTGCCTATGGTCTGTTCTTTATCAAATTATGGTATTGCTTTGCACTGCTGTAACTATATGTTACAATTATGTGGTTCTGTCAGTGTTAGTCTTTGGTCTGTCCTGTTTTCTGTGATATCACTCCAGAGAAACATTGTATCATTTCTTAATGCATGTATGCATTTCTAAATGACAATAAAAGAGGACTGAGTGTTCTCATAATCTAATCTAAATTTACTAATTTATTCTTGTACTTCCTCACCCAAGTCAATTATTAAAACAACACAAAGAGCGGGGGCCCTAGAACAGATCCCTGCAGAACCCCACTGCTCACTGACCTCCAGGCAGATTACACTCCATCTACAATCACTCGTCCAGCTATAGTTTATCTCAAGGTCTTGGTGGGCTTAAACCAACAAAAGCAGAGCTGAAACCCTACGTTGGATGAAGTTTATGTATCTTGTGTCCTATCAGTAATATTTAGGGAGTGGAGAAAGGTCTCCAATCTCCAATTGCAACAAATGATTTGTTCTTACATGTGCCCCATTTGCCACTCTGACCTGAATGACCAAGGACAAGGGGAACACTGAGCCGCCCTGGAACCTGAGTGGACATGGAGCCTTGCTCGAAGGTACATTGTCAAAGTGGCACAGGGAAGAGGGGCAGGACGATCAGATTTCTTCAGCGTAGAGTTGAATGGGGTTTTGTCAGTCTGGCAGTCCTTACCTTCTGTGACGTTCTCCGCAGGGGATGGGCATGCCTGGAGCTCCCCGTTCAATGTTCTGGGGCTCTGCTTGGTGCTGGGTCGCACAGAGGGATGGGATCCCATTGTCTAGATCAGAGCAAAGAGTCATTAGATGTCACAGGTTGCCCACCATTTCAACTATACATTTTATCTTTGTTTACCTGCACTGCACTTTCTCTGTAGCTGTTACACTTTATTCTGCATTCTGTCATTGTTTTCCCTTGTTCTACCTCAATGCACTGTGTAATGGTCTGATCTGTATGAACAGTGTGCAAGACCAGCTTTTCACTGTCGGTACATGTGACAATAATCAACCAACTTACCAAGTTACCAATTGATTCTGTATCTCAGATTTTTCAAAGTTTAAAGTAAATTTATTATCAAAGTACATATATGTTGCCATTTACAACCCTGAGATTCATTTTTTGTGGGCATTCATAGTAAATACCAAAAAAAACACAATTAGAATCAATGAAAAATGGTACACATGAAAGTGTGCAAAAAGAAATAAGGCAGACAAATCATAATAAATAAATAAGCAATAAATATTGAGAGAGAGCATGAGATGAAGAATTCTTGAAAGTGAGTGCAGAAGTTATGGAATCAGTTCAGTGTTGGGACCAGTGAAGTTCTCCCCTCTGGTTCAAGAGCCTGGTGGCTGAGGGATAATAACTGTTCCTGAATCTGGTGGTGTGGGACCTGAGGCTCCTGTACGGGTGAATTTCTGTTACCCAGACATCTATAATGCTGGGGGGGGGGGGGTCGCCTGTATTAGAATTTCTTTCTTTAAATGCCTGAACATACAGCCGTGATTTAGGGTCATCAAGCTCTATAGCATGGAGAAAGGCCCTTTGCCCCAAACGTGTTCATGCGACCAAGATGTATGTTCAAGCTAATCCCATTTCTCAGCCTTTGTCCCACCACTATTCCCTCTAAGCTGCATGGGTGCACGGCCATGCAGTAACTGAAATGCTCCCATGCACATTGCCTTTGTTGTTACGCAGTTGGAATGTTCCTTTATGTAATGTTAATATAGTTTTGAAATCTACGTTAATTGTGAAATACCCTGTGATTAATTGTGTTAATGAATATACAGTAATCTATAGATTTTCTAAATAACACAACACAACATAACGTACCACAAACTTTACTTGAAACATTTTACAGCTTCAATATATTTATATTGTCGGTGTTTCAAGTTGCAGCACTGTTACAAATTGTAACAATGAACACAGAATGGAAGTCAGTAGCTCATTGTTAATAAACCACCAGCCCACTGAACACCAATGCATATTACAAGAAAATCATTTAAAGTTCCATGTAGTTTTCAGGCCATGTAAAAATTTCCAGCTCAGATCAATGGTTGGTACGTACAACTGTAAGTAAAGACTAAAGGGAACATTGCTTATCCCTGTAAATGCTTGTCATCCGTACACTTGTCCACATGCTCCTTAAGTATATCTAACGTACCTGCCTGAACCACTTCTTATGGAAGCTGGTTCCATACACCTACAATCTTGACCACTACTTTATTACTTCTTGTCAGTCACTTTATGTACAGCCTAAGGTCACCTTATGGACACACAATCAATCAGTGTGTAAAAGATATCTTAAGCATTTATATTTATTGTTTTTATTATTATTGTGCTCTTTATTTTATTGTGTTTTTGTGTGCTTCATCGGATCCAGAGTAAAAGTTATTTTGTTCTCCTTTACACTTGTGTAGAAACCATAGAAACTACAGCACAGAAACAGGCCTTTTGGCCCTTCTTGGCTGTGCTGATCTATTTTCTGCCTAGTCCCACTGACCTGCACACGGACCATATCCCTCCATACACCTCCCATCCATATATCTGCCCAATTTATTCTTAAATGTTGAAAAAGAACCCACATTTACCACCTCGTCTGGCAGCTCATTCCATGCTCCCACCACTCTCTGTGTGAAGAAGCCCCCCCTAATGTTCCCTTTAAACTTTTCCCCCTTCACCCTTAACCCATGTCCTTTGGTTTTATTCTCCCCTTGCCTCAGTGGAAAAAGCCTGCTTGCATTCACTCTATCTATACCCATCATAATTTTATATACCTCAATCAAATCTCCTCTCATTCTTCTACGCTCCAGGGAATAAAGTCCTAACCTATTCAACCTTTCTCTGTAACTGAGTTTACTGTACTGGAAATTACATTAAACAATCTTGAATCCTGTCTGTGCGCCTTGTGATTTTACCCACGTCTACAAGATCACTGCTCATTCTCTTATGCTCCAAAGAATAAAGACCCAGCCTTGTCAACCTCTCCCTATAACTCAATCTCTCCAGTCCTGGCAACATCCTTGTAAATCTTTTCTGCACACTTTCCATTTTGAGCTCATCCTTCCTATAACGATGTGACCAAAATGCAGTATGTTACTCCAGATGAGGCCTCACCGACATTCTGTACAGCAGCAACATCACTTAAACACAGGAGATTCTGCAATTGCTGGAAATCCAGAGCAACACACACAAAATGCTGGAAGAATTCAGCAGCTCAGGCAGCATCTATGGAAATGAATAAACAGTTGATGTTTCAGGCCGAGACCCTTCATCAGGACTGGAAAGGAAGGGGTTAGAAGTAACACAGCATCCTAACTCCTGTACTCAGTGCCGTAACAGATAAAGACCAGTGTTCCAGAAACTTCCTTCACTGTCCTGTTACCTGTGACCCCACTGGAATGGAACAATGCCCCAGTACCTCAATTTCCCTCTGTTCTTCAACAGTACCCAGGGACGTTTCATTCAGTGTAACAACCTCACCTTGATTTGTCCTTCCAAAATGTAACAGCTTGCACTTAGAGTCAAAGAGTCACAGAAACAGGTCCTTCTGTCCATCTAGTCCATGTTGAACCATTAATCTGCCTAGTCCCATCAACTTCCACTTGGGAGATAGCCCTTCATGCCTTTGCCACCCCCCACATCCATGTACCTTTCCAAATTTCTCTTAAACATTAAAATTGAACCTGCATCCACTACTTCTGCTGGCAGCTCATTCCACACTCTTTCCACCCTCTGAGTGTAGAAGTTCCTCTCATGTTCCCCTTAAACTTTCACATTTCACCTTTAACCTTTAACCCATGGCCTCTAGTTGTACTCTCACCGAACCTCAGAGGAAGAAGCCAGCTTGCACTTACCGTATCTGTGGAGCAGACGCCACGGGCCAAATGGCCTAATTCGGCTCCTCTATCTTACGGTCCATACTCTTCATAATTTTATACTCCTCTTTCATATCTCCCCTCAATCTTCTGTGTTCTAAGGAATAAAGTCCCAAACTTTTCAACCTTTTCCTATAGGTCCTCAAGTCCTGGCAACATCCTTGTAAATTTCCTCTGAAATCTTTCAATCTTATTTACAACTTTCCTGTAGGTAGGTGACCAAAACTGTACACAATACTCCAAATTAGGCCTCGTCATCTTCTTACACAATTTCAACATAACATCCTGTAGTTAATGCTTTGATTTACGAAGGCCAATGTGCCAAAAGCTCTCTTTTCAACTCTTTCTACCTATGATGCCACTTTCAAGGAATTACAAACCTGGATTCCCAGATCCTTTTGTTCCACCACACTCCTCAGTACCCTACCATTCACTATGTAAGACCTACCCTAGCTGGTCCTACTAAAATGCAACACCCCACACTTGGCTGCATTAAATTCCATCTGCCATTCATTCCATTGATTTACAACACAGTTCTCATCGGCAGACCACACTCTGAGTGCCCTACCATTCACCTGACATATTGCAGGGTCACACGTAAGCAGGCAGAGGGTTAGCTCGGTCACTGTCGAAAGGGAATGATTAACAAGGAAAGAATGGAGATTTTTTAAAAAAGCACACTTGATCAATGAAATGTTGCCACGGTTACAACTTCACCAAGCATACTGCTCTCGCTATTAAAGTATAATGAATAAAAGACATAATGATGGAGTGTCTAGCAGTACCGTGTGCATGTGTGGGTTTAGACATAGACATAGACATAGAATAGTACAGCACATTACAGGCCCTTCGGCCCACAATGTTGTGCTGACCCTCAAATCCTGCCTCCCCACCTTAAATTCCTCCATATACCTGTCTAGTAGTCTCTTAAACTTCACTAGTGTATCTGCCTCCACAACTGACTCAGGCAGTGCATTCCATGCACCAACCACTCTCTGAGTAAAAAACCTTCCTCTAATATCCCCCTTGAACTTCCCACCCCTTACCTTAAAGCCATGTCCTCTTGTATTGAGCAGTGGTGCCCTGGGGAAGAGGCGCTGACTATCCACTCTATCTATTCCTCTTATTATCTTGTACACCTCTATCATGTCTCCTCTCATCCTCCTTCTCTCCAAAGAGTAAAGCCCTAGCTCCCTTAATCTCTGATCATAATGCATACTCTCTAAACCAGGCAGCAACAGTCTATGTGTTTGGGAGAGTCTGTGTGTGTGTGTGTGTGTGTGTGTGTGTGTGTGTGTGTGTGTGTGTGTGTGTGTGTGTGTGTGTGTGTGAATGTGTTTATGAGTGAGTTTATGTGCGTGCGAGTGAGTGTGTGTGTCTGTGTGTGAGTGAGTGTGTGTGAGAGAGACTGAGTATGTGTGTGTGTTTGTGAGTGAGTGTGTTTGTGTCTGATTGAGTGAGTGTGTGTGAGTGTGTGTGTGAGTGACTGAGTGTGTGTGTGTGAGTGATTGTGTGTGATTGAGTGAGAGTGTGTGTGTGTGTGTGTGTATGAGTGTCTGTGTGTGTGAGAGAGTGAATGCATGTTTGTGAGGTGAGTGAGTGTGTCTGTGTGTGTGAGTGAATAAAAGTGTGTGTATGAGTGTGTGTGCATGTGTGCGTGTGAGTGAGTGTGTGTGTGTGTGTACGTATGTGTGTATGAGTGTCTGTCTGTCTGTGTGTGAGTGAATAAAAGTGTGTGTATGAGGGTGTGTGTGTATCAGTGTGTGTGTGTGAGCGTGTCTGTGTGCGTGAGTGTGTCTGTGTGTGTGCATGTGTATAAGTGTATGTGTGTGTGCATGCACCTTTATGTGCATGTATCTGTGTAAATCTGCATGCTTGTGCATGTGTGTGTGTGTGTGTGTGTGTGTGTGTGCACGCGTGCGCATGTGTGCTTTCATATGCAGGCATGTGCATGTGTGCATGCATGTAGGTATCTATGTATGTATGTGCGTGTGCATGTCTGGGTAAATCTGGCCCTGCTCACCCCCTCCCCCTGCCTCCTCAGTGTATGTGTCTTTTCCAGTCTCCCTGCTCTGTTATTCCAGCTTTCTCACAGATAAGTCAACGAGACCCGTGGGAATCAGTTCCACATTCTCACCACACTCTGGAGAAAGCACATTCTCCCAAAATCCCTGCTTGGTTTCCTTACATCAATGACCCCGCTCCTGCTCTTCACCACAAAACTGGAGACGCTCCATCTGTCTCTGTCCTACCAAACTTTTCCTGAGTTTAAAACCCTCCACAAGTCATCCCTTGCCGATAATAATATAAGACTATCGGGAATACATGTCTGAAAATTAATTAAACCCTTGATCTGACATTATTCAAAGCGGTCATCTCCAACAGCAGAGCAACTCGTATGGCTATAATTGGAATGTATGGATGTTAACTGGAGATCAGAGGAAGCCGGCCATCTTCCGCCCGGTCACCATGGAGTCTCAAGTACACAGAACAAGTTGCAGAGAGTTGTTTGTGCACTGCAGTCCCAGGGAAAGACTTTTCAGTGGACAAGGGTCACAGCTGGAAGCTGACAGAATCCGAGTGCTTTCTGAGAGGGCTGCCTTTCTTCTCAGTGTAGCCTTTCGTTTCATTTTCTTTCCAATATATCATCACCCTCCACCTGGCCCTAACCCACCTGGACAAAAAAGACACGTACGTTCGAATGCTGTTCATAGACTTCAGTTCAGCATTCAACACAATCATTCCTCAGAAACTGATTGGAAAGCTGAGCCTACTGGGCCTGAACACCTCCCTCTGCAACTGGATCCGAGACTTCCTGACTGGGAGACCTCAGTCAGTCTGGATCGGGAGCAGCATCTCCAACACCATCACATTGAGCACGGGGTCCCCCAGGGCTGTGTGCTCAGTCCACTGCTGTTCACTCTGCTGACCCACAACTGTGCTGTAACACACAGCTTGAACCACATCAAGTTCGCCGATGACACAACCTTGGTGGGTCTCATCAGCAAGAACGATGAGTCAGCATACAGAGAGGGTGCAGCGGCTAACAGACTGGTGCAGAGCCAACAACCTGTCTCTGAATGTGGACAAAGCAAAAGAGATGGTTGTTGACTTCAGATGAGCACGGAGCGACCACTCTCCACCGAACATCGACGACTCCTCCATAGAGATCCTTAAGAGCACCAAATTTCTTGGTGTTCACCTGGCGGAGAATCTCACCTGGTCCCTCAACACCAGCTGCATAGCAAAGAAAGCCCAGCAGCGTCTCTGCTTTCTGCGGAGGCTGAGAAAGGTCCATCCCCCATCCTCACCACATTCTTCAGAGGTTGTATTGAGAGCATCCTGAGGAGCTGCATCACTGCCTGGTTCGGAAATTGCACCATCTCGGATCGCAAGACCCTGCAGCGGATAGTGAGGTCAGCTGAGAAGATCATCGGGGTCTCTCTTCCCGCCATCACAGACATTTACACCACACGCTCATCCACCAAGCAAGCAGCACTATGAAGGACTCCACACACCCCTCATACAAACTGTTCTCCCTCCTGCCATCTGGCAAAAGGCACCGAAGTATTCGGGCTCTCACGACCAGACTATGTAACAGTTTCTTCCCCCAAGTCATCAGACTCCTCAATACCCAGAGCCTGGACTGACACCAACCTACTGCCTACTACTGTGCCTATTGTCTTGTTTATTATTTATTATTATTTATTGTAATGCCTGCACTGTTTTGTGTACTTTATGCAGTCCTGGGTAGGTCTGTAGTCTAGTGTAGTTTTTGTGTTTTTCCTTACGTAGTTCAGTGTAGTTTTTGTATTGTTTCATGTAGCACCATGGTCCTGGAAAATGTTGACTCATTTTTACTATGTTCTGTACCAGCAGTTATGGTTGAAATGACAATAAGAAGTGACTTGACTTGTCTTGATAAAATGAATTGCTCAACATCCTTTACCGTATATTCAGTACCACTATGAAGTTTAAAAAACCCGCTCTGTCCGCCAGAGAAAGCAGGATCCCCCAGTGGTCACACATTTTAATTCCACATCCCATTCCCATTCTGATATGTCTATCCATGGCCTCCTCTACTGTAAAGATGAAGCCACACTTAGGTTGGAGGAACAACACCTTATATTCCGTCTGGGTAGCCTCCAACCTGATGGCATGAACATTGACTTCTCTAACTTCCGCTAATGCCCCACCTCCCCCTCGTACCCCCCTCGTATTACTTATTTATATACACACATTCTTTCTCTCTCTCTCTCCTTTAACTCCCTCTGTCCCTCTGACTATACCCCTCGCCCATCCTCTGGGTCCCCCCCCCACCTTTTCCTTCTCCCTGGGTCTCCTGTCCCATGATCCTCTCATATTCCTTTTGCCAATCACCTGTCCAGCTCTTGGCTCCATCCCTCCCCCTCCTGTCTTTTCCTATCATTTTGGATCTCCCCCTCCCCCTCCCACTTTCAAATCTCTTACTATCTTTTCTTTCAGTTAGTCCTGCCGAAGGGTCTCGGCCCAAAACGTCGACTGTACCTCTTCCTATAGATGCTGCCTGGCCTGCTGCGTTCACCAGCAATTTTTGTGTGTGTTGCTTCCAATTCCTGCAGTTGCTTCCAGTTCTGACTCCTGGGTCCATCACATACACTCAGTGTCCTCTTGGCAGTAAAAGCATGAAGTCATGGTCAAGAGGTTCAGTTGTTCAATCAAATATCAGAACGGGGGAAGAAATGTGATCGAAGTGACTTTGACCATGGATGATTGTTGATGCCAGGTGGGGTGGTCTGAGTATCTCAGAAACTGCTGATCTCCTGGGATTTTCACGTGATCTCCCAGGACTTTGGGGTTCTAACATTTTCTGTCTTTCATTCTTGGTTTGCTTTCTTCTGTTTTGAGGATGACTACAGCTTTCAGGTATACGTTCTCTGATATTGAAACATTGAACGTATATTCCACTGACAGGATATTCAGCTCAGCCTGCTTTTGGAGAAAATGAGCCTGAAGCTGTTGACTGTTCTAGAGCGTGGTCACCAACACCCTCATTCCGTGTGGGCAAGGGGACACATTCAGAAAGCTGATCCTGCCTCAGTCAACATTGGGTCCGTTCCAGAACCTTCTCCTGTAACGGGGTGGTTTGAGCAGCTCAGAAACTGCTGGGATTTTCATGAACAACAGTCTCTAGAGTTTACAGAGAATAGTGTGAAAATACAAAAAAAAATCCAGCGAGCAGAAGTTCTGTGGGTGAAAATGCCTTGTTAATGAGAGAGGTCAGAGGAGAATGGCCAGACTGGTTCAAGCAACAGTAACTGAAATAACCACATGTTAACAAATTTCACGACACATACCAGTGATAATAAACCTGATTCCTGATTACAATAGTGGTGTGCAGAAGAGCATCTCTGAACACACATGTCGAAGCTTGAAGGGGATGGGCTACAGCAGCAGAAGACCGTGAATATTAGGTACAGGCGGTACGGGCGCTGAGTGTTAATGAAACCACAAGGAAGACACGCTGGCTGCTTTACTTTTTGAGAAGTTTAAGGAGATTTGGCATGTCATCAAAGACTGGCACTAACTTCTACAGACGTACAGTAGAGAGCATTCAGACTGGTTGCATCATAGCCTGGTATGGGAACTCCAACACACTGGAACACAGAAGGCCACAGCCAGTTCCATCACAGGTGTAGCTCATCCCTTTAACAAGGACAGCCACGAGAGCCGATGTCTCCAGATCATCAGGGACCCCACCGTCCAAGCCATGCCCTTTTCTCAATACTGCCTTCAGGCAGAAGGCACAGGAGCCCGAAGAACCACACATCAAAGTTCAACAACAGCTTCTTCTCCACCACCAGCAGGGTCTGGAACAGACCCCTGAAGAACGTTAATCCTTCAACTTGTGCTGATGTCGTTACACAACACACGTTTTCATGTAATCACGAGACCCTGGTGGACATTGGC
Organism: Mobula hypostoma; assembly: GCF_963921235.1. Taxonomy (NCBI): domain Eukaryota; kingdom Metazoa; phylum Chordata; class Chondrichthyes; order Myliobatiformes; family Myliobatidae; genus Mobula; species Mobula hypostoma. The sequence continues at coordinate 1,984,224 of NC_086107.1, forward strand.
TATGTAGGATACGGTAAGTCCGGTTCGCTGGCTCATTGGTGAGATCAACAGCAGGAGAGCTGCGTGGCCATGGCTGGGGTGCACGGGCCAGTGGGGTTTCTGCTGCAGCCGCCTAGGGGAGGAGACGCTGGGGGGGAGTGTGGCACAGCGAGAGACTGGGCTGGGGTGCACGGCCAGTGGGGTGTCTACTGCAGCCGCCTAGGGGAGGAGACGCTGGGGGGGAGTGTGGCACAGCGAGAGACTGGGCTGGGGTGCACGGGCCAGTGGGGTTTCTGCTGCAGCCGCCTAGGGGAGGAGACGCTGGGGGGGAGTGTGGCACAGCGAGAGACTGGGCTGGGGTGCACGGCCAGTGGGGTGTCTACTGCAGCCGCCTAGGGGAGGAGACGCTGGGGGGGAGTGTGGCACAGCGAGAGACTGGGCTGGGGTGCACGGCCAGTGGGGTGTCTGCTGCAGCCGCCTAGGGGAGGAGACGCTGGGGGGGAGTGTGGCACAGCGAGAGACTGGGCTGGGGTGCACGGGCCAGTGGGGTTTCTGCTGCAGCCGCCTAGGGGAGGAGACGCTGGTGGGGAGTGTGGCACAGCGAGAGACTGGGCTGGGGTGCACGGCCAGTGGGGTGTCTGCTGCAGCCGCCTAGGGGAGGAGACGCTGGGGGGGAGTGTGGCACAGCGAGAGACTGGGCTGGGTTGGGGGCTGGCCCCATCCATCGGTCTTGTCCTTCAGTGTTCACTTAGTGGAAGACTAGGTGGATTACGTTCACCTGCAGCTACACCAGCATGTGATGAGGAACTGCAGCTAGTTCTTGCAGACATTTCTAGCTCCTGGACAACCATCCCATGCACCATCAATCTACAGGCTGTGACACTCAGGGACTTAGGCTGGATTATTATTATTTTCAGTGACCATGTTTTTCTGCAATCCTAACTATATGTGCCTTGTGCTGTGTGTGACTGTTGGTTCTGTGTTTCACACCTTGGCACTAGAGGAACGCTGTATCGTTTGGATGTTTCACTTGTATGGTTCAATTACAATTAAATTTGAAATTGAACTTGATAGTTCCCTTTCTGTAAAGTCACAGGTAATTGGAGGCTTACAAAAGGGCTAGCTACTGGGAGATCTTGCATTTTGCAGCATAAGTTTGGACGAGTCTGATTGATGTGGAACAGGGTTGAGGGGCTGAGTGGTCCCTTAATGCTCCCATCTTTCTTCATGGAGAAGTGTGGTATGAGTGCATTAGACCCAGTCTGAAAAAGATTTCCCCTGAGCTAGTGACACAGTTGCTTGGGTGAGGGGTGAGGCAACAGTTAAGAATTAACATATTCTCCTCGCTGACGATCAACACTGGCACACCTCAGGGGTGTGTGCTTAGCCCACTGCCCTACTCTGTACATACACATGACTGTGTGGCTGGGCATAGCTCAAACACCATCTATAAATTTGCTGACAATACAACAATTGTTGGTAGAATCTCAGATGGTGATGAGAGGGTGTACAGGAGTGAGATATGCCAACTAGTGGAGTGGTGCCACAGTAACAACCTGTCACTCAATGTCAGTAAGATGAAAGAGCTGATTGTGGACTTCAGGAGGGGTAAGATGTAGGAACACATACCAATCCTCTTAGAGGGATCAGAAGTGAAGAGAGTGAGCAGTTTCAAGTTCCTGGGTGTCAAGATCTCTGAGGATCTAACCTGGTCCCAACATATCGATGCAGTTATAAAGAAGGCAAGACAGCATCTATACTTTATTAGGAGTTTGAAGAGATTTGGTATGTCGACAAATACACTCAAAAACTTGAATAGTTGTACCATGGAGAGCATTCTGACAGGCTGCATCACTGTCTGGTATGGAGGGGCTACTGCACAGGACCGAAAGAAGCTGCAGAGGGTTGTAAATCTAGTCAGCTCTATCTTGGGTACTAGCCTACAAAGTACCCAGGACATCTTTAGGGAGTCGTGTCTCAGAAAGGCAGTGTTCATTATTAAGGACGTCCAGCACCCAGGGCATGCCCTTTTCTCACTGTTACCATCAGGTAGGAGGTACAGAAGCCTGAAGGCACACACTCAGTGATTCAGGAACCTCTGCCATCTGATTCCTAAATAGACATTGAATCTTTGGACACTACCTCACCTTTTTTTAACACAGCATTTCTGTTTTTGCATGTTTTTTAAAATCTATTCAATATAAGTAACTGATTTACTTGTTTATTTATTTTTTTTCTCTGCTAGATTATGTACTGCATTGAACTGCTGCTGCTAAGGCAACAAGTTTCACGTCACATAATAAACCCGATTCTGATTCTGGGGCAAGTAGGAACCTGACATCTCTCTGGTTTGTGGCTGAGATGATGTCCTGGGACAGGCAGTTGTCCAGCAGCCAGGCCTCGGGCAGCTTCTCGGCTGTTGCCTGGGACTTTCAGACACTCACCCAGTGGCCTGTGTCTAGATAGTATTGTTTTGTTGCCATGGTGAAATATTTTATCTGGAATTTTGTGGGTTTTTATTGGATCGAATTCAAGTTTTAAAATGAGCAACATTTTCTATCTTTTCCTGATCAAGTATGTTTATTTCCCTCTGCTCTTTCTAGGCCGTGGCATGGAAACACCAATGCCCTTGAACGGAAAAGCCTATAAAAAGTAATGGATATGGCCCAGCCCCAGCATTGAGCACATCTGCACGAAATACTGTTGCAGGAAAGCAGCATCCATCATCAGGGATCCCCACCACCCAAGACATGCTCTCTTCTCATTGCTGCCATCAGGAAGAAGATACAGGAGCATCAGGTCCCACATCACCAGGTACAGGAACAGTTACCACCCCTCAACCTTCAGGCTCTTGAATAACTTCACCTCTGAAGTGATTCCACAAACTATGGACTCACTTTCTAACAACTCCTGTTCTCAATCTTTATTACTTATTTATTATTATTATTTTGTTTTTTCTTTGTATTTATTGTGAATGCCCACAAGAAAATGAATCTCAGGGTTGTATATGGTGACATGTATGCACTTTGATAATACATTTACTTTGAACTTTGATGAGAGCTTTGTGTGTATTGTTGGGCTTGACTATAGGAAAGCAATTGAATTTAACTGGGTTAAATTCACCTTGAGCATTTTTGGGCCCCTTATCTTAGAAATGAAGTGGTGTTACTGAAGATGGCTCAAAGGAAGTTCACAGAAAAGGATTCTAAGATTAAACGGCTTGTCATATGAAGAGTGTTTGATGGCCCTGGGCCTGTATTCAATAGAATTCAGAAGAACAAGAGGTGACCTCATCGAAACTTATCAAATGTTGAAAGAGTGATAGAGTGATGTGAAGAGTGACAGACTGGATGTGGAGAGGATGTTTTCTAAAGTGGTGGGGTCTAGGACCAGAGGACACAGCCTCAGATTAGAGCAACATCCTTTTAGAACAGAGATAAGGAAGAATTTCTTTAGCTAGTGGTTGGTGAATCTGTGGAATTCTTTGCCACAGACAGCTGTGGAGGCCTATCCTTTATGTATATTAAAGGGAGAGGTAGATAGATACTTAGATTCTTGAAGGGGTACGCCCGGGGGGGGGGCAGGGAGCAGGAGACTGGGGCTGAGAGGATAATTGGATCAGCCATGATGAAGTGGCGGAGAAGACTCGATGGGCCAAATGGCCTATTTCTGCTCCTGTATCTTATGAATTGCACAAATCAATGACAAGGTGTTATAATCACAGGAGAAGGTTCTGGATTGGTCCCAATGTTGACTGAGGCAGGATCAGCTCTCCCTTCACAAGGAATGAGGCTGTTGGTGATCACGCTCTAGGACAACCAACAGCTTCAGGCTCATTTTCACCAACAGCAGGTTGAGCTGAATACACTCAGTAGCCAAAAGAAAATCACAAGGGATCAGCAGTTTCAGAGATACTCAAACCACCCCATCTGGCACCAACGTGGTCCAATTCACTTATATCACATTACTTTCCTATTCTGATGCTTGGTCTGAACAACAACTGAACCTCTTGACCATGTCTGCATCCTTTTATGCACTGAGTTGCTGCCACATGACTGGCTGATTAGGTACTTGCATTAACGAGCAGGTGTACCTAATAAAGTGGCCACTGCGTGTAAACTGAAACTTTCCCTGATGAGAATTGATCCCAAGTTCTCCGGATCACCGGATGGAGAAATGTGGAGATCAGTGGGAACCAATCGTAAAAGACAAAGGAGGTTTTGCTGCAGGAAAATTGGACATCAAGTTGCCCCTGTTCATGATGGGCTATTGTGTGCAGTTCTGTTTGTGCATGATAGGAAGATCCGATAAGGTGGATGATCTCTATCTTTTCTCCAGGGGAATCAAAAACTAAACAGCACAGGTGAGAGGTGACAGACAAGAAGCTGCAGGAATTAAACTCTAGCTAAAGGATCTCTGTTCTAAATGGATTCCTATCTAGTCTGTGCCCCCCCCCCCAGGAAACATCCACTCTGTCTGGGCTTTTCTAGGTGTATGGATTGGAAAGGTTTAGAGGGATATGGGCCAAGTGCAGGGACTAGCTCGGAAATGTACCTTTGTCATCAGGGAAGAGTTGGGCTGAAGGAAGTTTCAATGCTGTATTGCTCCATGAATCTAATATCAGAGACACAGAGTATGAACTAGAGATGGGATGAGGCCTCTGGAACCTGACTGATGACTCTGCACTGCCACTCCACTATCCTGTTTATTTTCCATCTCCCCAAACTTACAGCATCAAAAAATATCACAATCTCAGGCTTGAGCAGTACCAGAGACAAGAATTCACCAACGTTCAAAACGACTAGAATATAAAAGCAAAGATGTGATGCTGAGGCTTTATAAAGCATTGGTCAGACCGCATTTAGATTAGTGTGAGCAGTTTTCGGCCCCTCTAAGAGAGGATGTGCTGACATTGGAGAGGTTCCAGAGGAGGTTCACAAAAATGATTCCAGGATTGAAAGGGTTAATGTATGAAGAGTCTTTGATTGGCTCTGGGCCTGAATGCACTGGAGTTTAGAAGAATGAAGGGGAATCTCATTCAAACCTATCGCATACTGGAAGGCTTAGAGAGAGTGGATGTGGATGTTCCCGAGGGAGGCACAGCCTCAGAATTGAGGGACGTCCATTTAGAACAGAGATGAGGAGGAATTTCTTTAGCCAGCTGGCTGTTAAAAGCAAATCATTCGGTATACTTAAAGCAGACGTTCTTGATTAATCAAGGAATCAAAGGTTACAAGAAGTCTGGAGAATGGGGTTGAGAGGGATAATAAATCAGCCATGATGGAATGGTGGAGCAGACTGAATGGGCCAAATGGCTGAATTCTGATCCTATCTATTACTCTTTTGTGGTATTCTACAGCAACAATCTGCAGGAGGAACTCAGCATCTGGGGGGGGGAGGAATTCCTTCTATATAATAAATCTTTCTACATCTGAGAAATCCTTCTACATAATGGCAACTTACCCATGTTAACATCGTGTTGCCCATTGGTTTATAAAACATCAGGGCTTTGAGTCAAGGTGAGAGGGGTGCAGTGAACCTTCTTAATTCAAATATGGTCAAAGATCTTTTGATTTTTTTGTAATTTTTTTTCTTCTTATCATTCACCCATACACTGGGGGTGTTGTGGATAGTGTGGAGGGCTGTCAGAGGTTACAGTGGGACATTGACAGGATGCAAAACTGGAAAGTGGCAGTTGGAGTTCAACCCAGATAAGTGTGAAGTGGTTCATTTTGGTAGGTCAAATATAATGGCAGAATATAGTATTAATGGTAAGACTCTTGGCAGTGTGGAGGATCAGAGGGATCTTGGGGTCCAAGCCAATAGGACACTCAAAGCAGCTGTGCAGTTTGACTCTGTAGTTAAGAAGGTGTACAGTGTATTGGCCTTCTTCAACCATGGGATTGAGTTTAAGAGCCAAGAGGTAATGTTGCAGCTATATAGGATCCTGGTCAGACCCCACTTGGAGTACTGTGCTCAGTTCTGGTCACCTCACCACAGGAAGGATGTGGAAACCATAGGAAGGGTGCAGAGGAGATTTACAAGGATGTTGCCTGGATTGGGGAGCATGTCCTATGAGAATAGGTTGAGTGAACTCGGCCTTTTCTCCTTGGAGCAACCAAGGATGAGAGGTGACCTGACAGAGGTGTATAAGATGATGAGAGGCATTGATCGTGTGGATAGTCAGAGGCTTTTTCCCAGGGCTGAAATGGCTAACACGAGAGGGCACAGTTTTAAGGAGCTTGGAAGTAGGTACAGAGGAGATGTCAGGGGTAAGTTTTTTACGCAAAGAGTGGTGAGTGCATGGAATCGACTGCCGGCGACGGTGGTGGAGGCAGATACGATAGGGTCTTTTAAGAGACTCCTGGATAGGTACATACAGCTTAGAAAAATAGAGTTTTATGGGTAACCCTAGGTAATTTCTAAAGTAAGTACATGTTCGGCACAGCTTTGTGGGCCGAAGGGCCTGTATTGTGCTGGAGGTTTTCTATGTTTCTGTGTTTCTATACACATGAATACAGCCAAATGAATCAGCATTCCTCTGGGGCCAAGGAATATGTGAGGGACAAGATTTTTTTAACACACAGAGTGGCGGGTGCCTGGAATGCACTTCCGTGGGTGGTGGTAGAGGAAGAAACATCAGGGACTTTTAGATAGGCACATGAAAATGAGGAAAGTAAAAGGATACGGATATTGCGTAGGCAGAAGGGATTAGTTGGCTGATTGGTTACTAATTTAATTGGTTCGGCACAACACTGGGGGCTGACAGGCCTGTTCCTGTGCTATACTGTTCTAAGATCTGCGTTCGAAGGTTGAACTGCGATTATGCAAACAACACTTCAAAAACCCAACCGGAGAGAAGTTGCAACAATGATGAGGGTCTTTGGTGGATGCTGTATTCTATGACAGCACTAGGTGAATGGGTCCTTAAGGATGTCATAACCAAGGGGTGGGGGGTGGTAGTGGTGATAAGCTCCCTCTACCTATTAAGTGCTCTCAATGCCATGCATCTCAAACAGCCTCTGACATCCAAGTGCATCCCCTGGCCCCTCACATGTGGCTTAGCTACCAAGCCTGGTTGGAATCATATCTACCGACAGGAGAACGGGAAAAGGCAGGTAGTGGGTCCTTAAAACCAGTCACTTCAGGCAGATGGGGCTCATCAGCCATGGCTGACAGCTCATCTAGGAGAAGGAAAACTCAGATCTCAAACCGCCGCTGCCTTGCGGCTAAACCCACTCATGGGGAAGGCTTCATGAATAAGCCCTAAGGAGAAATTCAGAGCCAACATTTGGCTCATGTGATGAGAGACAAGGCATTGTAGTTCCTGCTAATGGCGACTGAGGTAAGGTTGAGAATAGTCTGGGCTGAGACAGGTAGCAAGGGAAGGCGAGGTAATAATGGAAAGCTGAGATCTCCATTAATGGGAGTGAAATTACTGATGAAATTTCAAAGGGATGTGGAATTTTGGAAAGGCAAGAGCAGATTAGGGATAGTCAGTGTGGCTTTGAGTGGGGGAAACATTATCTCAGTTATTTAATGTTGTTTTTTTAAGAAGGTAACTGAGAAGATTGAAGAAGGCGATAACTATCCACACAAGATCCTGCAGATGCTGATGTATCGATCACAAAGAAAATCAACGTTTTTATAAACAGTCTCCATTCTAGGAACAGATTCTACCCCTCAACCATCAGATTTCTGAAAGGTCCATGAACACTACCTCACTATTCTTTTCCGGACACAATTTATTTATTGTAATAAATACTGTAAGGCATTTACAAAGATCCCACGTGCTAGGCTGCTCCAGAAGGCTAAGGCACTAAGGAATGAGATGTTCAGTAAGATCTTGGGCTTCAAGTCTACAGTTCCCTGCAAGTCACAATACAAACGGCTATGCTGGTGAAAAAGGCATTCACAGCTCAGGCTGTCAAATATGAATTGTAAGATTCGGTTGCACCTTTACAAAAGAATGTTTAGATTGTGCTTGGAGAAATGTGTGCAGTCTGGTCAGCACACTAATGACAAGATGTGGTGATGCTGCAGAGAAAGCAGAGGAGATTCACGACACTGGATTGGAGGACATTAGCTATGGGGAGAGATTGGACAAGTTGGGAAGGGGGTGAGCACAGACTTCAAAAGCTCCTCATCTGTCAACCCTTCCATTTCTGGGATCATTTTCATGGACCTCCTCTAGACTCTCCAAAGCCAGCATATCTTTTCTTCGATAAGGGTCCCAAAATGCTCACAATACTCAAAGTGCAGTCTGACCAATGCCTTATAAAGCCTCAGCATTATATCCTTGCTTTTATATTCTTGCCCTCTCAAATTGAATGCTAACATTGTCTTCCTCACCACCAACTCCCAAGTCCCTTTGCACCTTGGATTTTTAGAGTCTTCTCCCCACTTAGAAAATAGTTTGTACCTTTATTCCATCTACCAAAGTGCATGACCATACACTTGCCGACACTCTATTCCATCTGTCACTTCTTTGCCCATTCTCCTCATCTGCCCAAGTATTTGTGAGATGCATAGTTAGGGTAGATAGTCAGAGACTCTACCCCATGGCAGTGGTATCAGAAATAAGAAGGTTCAGATTTAAGGTGAGAGGAAGTATGTAGTTTAAAGGGGATCTGAGGGGTAAGTTTTTTTTTAACACAGAGAGTGGGTGATACCAGGAGCTCTTTGCCAGAGAGTGGGTGATACCAGGAACTCACTGCCAGAGAGGATGGTGACACCAGGAGCTCATTGCCAGAGGGGATGGTAATACCAGGAGCTTGCTTCCAGAGAGTGGATGATATCAGGAGCTCATTGCCAGAGGGAATAGTGGAATTAGATACAATCACTACTTTGACAGCAAAGTATGGAAGGATACAGGACTAATCGGGCAGCGCAGTAGCGTAGTAGTTAGCATAATGCTTTACAGTACCAGCAATTAGGGTTCAATTTCCACCACTGTTTCTAAGCAGTTTTAATGTTCTCCCCTGACAGTGTGGGTTTCTTCTACGTACTCTGGCTTCCTCCCACAGGAAGGGGTTAGGGTTAGTGAGTTGTGGGCCATGAAGTGTGACGACACTCGCAGGCTGCCCCCAACACATCCTCGGACTGTGTTGGTCGTTGACGCAAAATGACGCATTTCACTGTCACTGTACACAAGGCAAATAAAGTGAATCTTTATCTTTTTCTTTAATGCGGCAAGGAAAAAATTGCTTAGCCAAAGGATCCATATCTGTGCTGTTAAACTCCACCAGGCCATTCAGCCCCTTTAACATGCTTGCCCTTTTCTAGTTGATTAGAGTCTCAGTATCACGTACACACCTTTTCCTTCAATCCACGTTAACCAGGCTCTACCCTGGGAGTTCCAAACTTCAACACCGTCCACAGACACTTGTTTCAACTGTCAGTTTGACAGGTTCGCCGGGAAGGTTGTTGATCTGAAACATGAATTCTGGTTCTCTCATTCTCTCACCGTAGCAGCTGCCCAGTCTGCTGAGAATCCTCTGTTTCACTTGAATGGTAGAGCATAGGGAGTGTAATGGTACAGAGCAACCTCCACATCACGCACATCTGCTCTCACTCCATCCTCCCGCCACCTCACTAGGAATAGGGTTCCCCTGATCCTCACCTACCACCCCACCAGCCTCCGGATCCAACATATTATTCTCCATAACTTCCGCCACCTCCAACGGGATCCCACCACTAAGCACAGCTTTCCCTCCCCCTCCCACGTTTTCCGCAGGGATCGCTCCCTACACAACTCCCTTGTCCATTCGTCACCCCCATCCCTCCCCACTGATCTCCCTCCTGGCACTTATCCGTGTAAGCAGAACAAGTGCTACACATGCTCTTACACTTCCTCCCTTACCACCATTCAGGGCCCCAAACAGTCCTTCCAGGTGAGGCAACACTTCACCTGTGAGTCGGCTGGGGTGATATACTGCGTCCGGTGCTCCCGATGTGGCCTTTTATATATTGGTGAGACCCGACGCAGACTGGGAGACCGCTTTGCTGAACATCTACGCTCTGTCCGCCAGAGAAAGCAGGATCTCCCAGTGGCCACACATTTTAATTCCACATCCCATTCCCATTCTGACATGTCTGTCCACGGCTCCTTTACTGTAAAAATGAAGCCACACTCAGGTTGGAGGAAATATTCCGTCTGGGTAGCCTCCAACCTGATGGCATGAACATCGACTTCTCTAACTTCCGCTAATGCCTTGCCTCCCCTCGTACCCTATCTGTTATTTATTTATATATGCACATTCTTTCTCTCACTCTCCTTTTTCTCCCTCTGTCCTTCTCATTATATCCCCTGCCCATCCTCTGGGCTTTTTCCCATCCCCCCCCTTTTCTTTCTCCCTGGGCCTCCTGTCCCATGATCCTCTCGTATCCCTTTTGCCAATCACCTGTCCAGCTCTTGGCTCCATCCCTCCCCCTCCTGTCTTCTCCTATCATTTTGGATCTCCCCCTCCCCCTCCCACTTTCAAATCTCTTACTAGATCTTCTTTCAGTTAGTCCTGACAAAGGGTCTCGGCCCGAAATGTCGACTGTACCTCTTCCTATAGATGCTGCCTGGCCAGCTGCGTTCACCAGCAACTTTGATGTGTGTTGCTTAAAATTCCAGCATCTGCAAATTTCCTCGTGTTTGAGTATTGAATTGAATTGACTTTATCACTTACATCCTTCATATACAAGAGGAGTACAAGTGCATAGTCATTTAAAAGTAGTCTCACAGGTAGACAAGGTGGTGAAATCCTGTTTATCACACAGGCCTTAATCAGTCAGGGTACTCGAGAACAGGCCCTTCCAGCACTTCATGCCACAATGCCCAGCAACCCCTGGTTTAACCCTAGTCTAATCACGGGGCATTTTACAATGACCAGGTAACCTACCCAGTATGTGTTTGGATTGTGGGAGGAAACCGGAGCAGTCCCTGCTCTCCTCAGGGACCATGTCTTATGAGGATGGGTTGAGTGAGCTCGGGCATTTCTCTTTGGAGCGAAGGAGGATGAGAGGTGACTTGATAGAGGTGCACAGGATGATAAAAGGCATAGATACAGTGGTCAGCCAAAGAGTCTTTACCAGGGTGGAAATGGCTAATAAGAGGGGGCATAATTTTAAGATGATTTGAGGAAAGTAGAGGGGGGGATGACTGAGGTACATCTTGTACACAGAGAATGCCGGGTGTGTGGAACACCCTGCCGGAAGTGGTGGCTCAAAGTTCAAAATACATTTATTTTCAAAGCACATATATATCACCATATACAACCCTGAGATTTGCCTTCTTGTAGGCATACTCGGTAAATCCAAGAAACACGATAATATCAATGAAAGACTGCACCTGACAGAACGGACAAACAACCAATGTGCAAAAGACAACAAATTGTGCAAATACAAAAGAAAGTAAATAAGCAATAAATACTGAGAACATGAGATGCAAAGTACTTGAAAGTGAGTCCATAGGTTGTGGGAACAGTGCAGCAATGGAGCAAGTGAAGTTGAGTGAAGTTATCCCCTTTGTTTCAAGATCCCGATGGTTGAGGGGTTGTAACTGTCCCTGAACCTGGAGGTGGGAGTCCTGAAGCTCCTGTGCCATCTAAAGAGATCTTAAAGACTCTTAGATAGGCACATGGATGTAAGAAAAATGGAGGTCTGTGCAGGAGGGATGTGTTAGATTGATCTAACACTTACGGAGGTGGAAAGGTTGGCACAACATCATGGAGTGTTCTGTGTTTTATACACTGAGGTAGAACAAGGTAAAACAATTACAGATTAAACTGTTAAAGTTACAGAGAAAATACAGTACAGCAACAATAAGGTGCAAGGCCAAAATGAGGTAGATTGTGAGGCCAAGGGTCTATCTTATCATACTAGTCATAGTCATAGTCACACTTTATTGATCTCGAGGGAAATTGGGTTTCATTACAGTTGCACCAACCAAGAATAGAGTATAAATATAGCAATATAAAACCATAAATAATTAAATAATAATATGTAAATTATACCAGAATACAATAGCATCATTTAAGAAGTACTTTGATAGGTACATGGAGGGTGGGCGTTTGGAGGGATATGGGCTGAACGAGGGAAATTGGGTCTTGCCTCTGGTCTACCATGTTGTAAGCTAACATGGAAGGAGTAGCTTGTGGGACAAATAATTGGGGTCATCAAACAGATAACGTTGTCTGGTGATCACATTGGTCACCATGTTCGACACGGACTGGTTGGGCGAAAGACCCTGTACTCCTCAGGGACACCTAGCGATAGGACCAAAGGGCAAAGTTCAAAGTTCAAATTTATTATCAAACTGTGTGTACCATATACAACCTCGAGATTCATCTTCTTGCAGGCATCAACAAGACAAAGAAATACAATAGAATCCACAAAAAACCACGTGCAACAAAGACCAACAAACATCCACCATGCAAAAGTAGACAATCTTGCAAGTAGTTCAAAAATGGTTCCTAAAGTTGTCGTAGCCGGGGGTGGTAGTGGGGATAAGCTCCCACTACCTATAAAGTGCTGCAAATGGACTGTGACTCTAACAGCCTTTGACAACCACGTCCAACTCTTGGCCTTCATGTGTGGCTTAGCTACAAGGCCTGGCAGAACTGTTTTTACTGGTCAAGTCATTGGGGGTATTTAAGGCAAAGATAGATAGGTTCTTGATTAGCCAGGGCATCAAAGGGTATGGGGTGAAAGCAGGGGTGTGGAGGTGACTGGAAGAATTGGATCAGCCCATGATTGAATGGCGAAGCAGACTTGATGGGTCGAATGGCCTACTTCTGCTCCTATATCTTATGGTCTTATGGACAAGGTGCAAAGGCGGACCACTGGCATCTCAAAAACAGTTGCTTCTGGCAGGTGGGGCTCATCAGCCTTGGATGGCAACCTGCCTAGGAGAGGAAAAACTCTGATGTTAAACCTCCGCTGCCTTGCGGCCATACCCACCCATGGGAAAGGCCTCGAGAGTAAACCCCGAGGAAGAAATCCAGGGCCAGGGTCCCTAAGGCAGTTCGACGTTGTTTACAACTTCACTCTGGCAGCCTCTGCGACGACACTGGTGCCAAGCTGTATCAGCACTTGCCCTTCCCTTGGACACCAGTGACGTGGAGAGGGGGAAGCTGCTGCATGGGCAACAGCCGGTTCCTCAGATCTTCCCGGAGATTCCTACAGTCCACCAAAGGCGCAAACCCATGAGCCCCTGGGATCGACGGCTGCCTATTACTACCTACTAGTTCAAAAAATGTGAGCAAGTAACAGACGGAACATGAGCTAGAATCCCTGAAGGTGAGTCCACAGCCACAGAGTCAGTTCAGTGCCGAGGCAGATGAAGCTGGTCCGGAGCCCAGCGGCTGCAAGCCCTCAACCATCAGGCTCCTGAACCAGAGGGGATAACCTCACTCACTCGCCCCAGCACTGAACTGTTCCCACAACCCACAGACTCACTTTCTAGGACCCTTCATCTCATGTTCTCGATATTTATTGCTTATTTATATAGAATAATTATTATTATTCTTCTTTCTTTTTGTATTTGCAGAGTTTGTTGTCTTTTGCAAGCTGGTGGTTTATCTGTCCTATTGAGTGAAGCCTTTCATTGATTCAATTATGTTTATTTGTATTTACTCTCTATGCTTGCAAGAAAATGAATTTCAGGGTTGTATATGGTGACATATACGTACTTCGTGTTGGCGCGTGGCCAAGTAGTTAAGGCGTCGGTCTAGTGACCTGAAGGTCACTAGTTCGAGCCTCAGCTGAGGCAGCGTGTTGTGTCCTTGAGCAAGGCACTTAACCACACATTGCTCTGCGACGAAACCAGTGCCAAGCTGTATGGGTCCTAATGCCCATCCCTTGGACAACATCGGTGGCATGGAGAGGGGAGACTTGCAGCATGGGCAACTGCTGGTCTTCCATACAACCTTGCCCAGGCCTGCGCCCTGGAAACCTTCCAAGGCGCAAATCCATGGTCTCATGAGAGTAACGGATGCCTATTAAATTAATATGTACTTTGATAAAAAACTTACTTTGAACTTTGAAATGGACCTCCTGCCTGATGAAAGTTGTGTGAAGAGGGAGTCAGGCAGACGGGACTGGCTCAGATGGAAACTCAGGCAGCATGTCCACCTACCTGCTCTGTTTGACCTGCATCTGCTGCTGTGGCCTTCCTTTGGCCTTCAGTCCTGGCAGCCAACAGCCTGGCCTCTGCCACTGCTGCCCTGTGCTGTGCTGCAGAGACATCCTGCTGGGCAGCCGCTAGCTCCTGTGACAGTGTGGCCACCTGCTCTTCCACGGCACACATCCTCCGGGTGCAGTCGAGGAGTGACTCTACAGCCTGCTCCCTCAGCCCCTCCGCCTCAGCCAGGCAGCGTGTGGCCCTCGCTCCTTCCGCTTCGGCCTTCTCTAAGGCAGCAGCTGCCACTCGCTCTCGTTCCTCCAGCTTCCTCGCCACCTCGCTGGCCTGCGCTCTCGCCTCAGCTGCCTCCAAGGCCTCTGCCATCTCCCTCTTGACCTTGCCACTCTCCGCGTCAGCCTCACCACTCGGACATCGAACCTGTAGCTCCAGAGGGCACGACTCTTCTTCCCTCTCGGCCAGCTTCTCCCCCAACTCTGATGGACGTCCACTCACTTGAAGGGCAGTGACCCCAACCTCTTGCCCGGGTGAATCCATATCCGCCCAGGCCTCTTTGAGCCTCCTGCCTGCAAGGGGTCTATCCTTGGCAGCCTTTGCCTCGAGCCGGGCTTCCTCCGCCCTCTCTTCCGCCTCTTCCCTGAGCACCTTCTCAAGCTCCAGCTCCCGCAATCTGATTGAGGGAACAACACTTTTAACAGGAGGCTGCACACACAGAACCAAAGAGCCTGCGCATTGCAGTTTCATAAAATGGTACATCATTGAAACTGGTACTCCGCCCCAACTCCTCCCTGCCCACCAAGATGACCATCTAAGCTAGGCCCATTCTCCTGCATTTGACCAATGTCTTGTACGAGAAGCGTTTGATGGCCCTGGACCTGTACTTGCTGGAGTTTAGATGAATGGGGGGGAATCTCATTGAAACCTATCAAATATTGAAAGGTCTAGATAGAGTGGAGGTGGAGAGGATATTTCCTACAATGGGGGAGTCTAGGACCAGACAGCACAGCCTCAGAATAGAGGGATGTCCATTTAGAATAGAGATGAGGAATTTCTTTAGCCAGAGGGTGGTGAATCTGTGGAATTCATTCCCATGGAAGTCTGTGGAGGCCCAAGTCATTGTGTATATTTAAAGTAAAGGTTCTTGATTAGTCAGGGCATCAAAGGAAATGGGGATAAAGCAGAAGAATGGGGTTGAAATGAATAATAAATCAGCTGTGATGGAATGGCAGAGCAGACTCGATGGGCCAAATGGCCTAATTCTTCTCCTATGTTTTATGGCATTGTCTCTAAATCTTTCCTAAACATGTACCTGGCAAGATATTTGAACATCTACCAATTCCTCTGCAGCTCATCCCATATTAACACACACAAAATGCTGGAGGAACTCAGCAGGTCAGGCAGCATCTGTGGAGAGGAATAAACAGTCGACGTTTTGGGCCAAGACCCTTCATCGGGTGTTCCACATACCTACCACCTCTGTGTGAAAACCTTACTCTCAAATGTGCTTTAGACCTTTCTAACTGGTTACATCACCATCTGGTGTGGAGGGGCCACTGCACAGGATCAGAAAAAGCTGCAGAAAGTTGTAAACTCAGTCACCTCCATCGTGGACACCAGCCTCCCCAGAATCGAGGATTCCTTCAGAAGGTGATGCCTTAAAAAGTTGGCATCCACCATTAAGGACCCCCTTCACTCAGGACATGCCCCCTTCTCATTGCTACCATCAGGGACCTGAAGACACACACTCAACGATTCAGGAGCAGTTTTTGCCCCTCCGCCATCGGATTTCTGAATGGACAATGAACCCATGAACACTACGTCACTACTTTTCCTCTCCTTTGGCACTACTTACTTAATTTATTTATATATACACACAGTGGAATTTTTTAAATATAAATACAATGGATTCCATTAAATTGGAACACATCAGGACCAGGAGATCTTGGCCCAATTAAGTGGCTGCCCCACTTAGCCAAAGCTGAAATAGTTAAAAAAGTATTAAAAAAAAGACAAATTACCATTTAACTGAGTAACAAATTATGTAATTAAGTGAACTACATTACAAATTAGAACACTACCAATATTACTACAGTACTATAACACTGTGTATTAATTAGTTCCTAATAGTTATCGACAGAGGAATTCACCCAGTGTTCACTGCCATGTATGGGGTGTCCAGGGAGGCCAGCGCTTCTGGTTTTGTGTCCATTTGGGGGCAGCTCACTCACCTCCGGTCCCCACTGGACTCTCAGCTCTCAGCTGTGTCTCCAAGTAGCTGATTGCACGCGACAGCGGCCACACCCCGGTACACCGCTTCGACAGGTGGGTTACACCAGGCGAGGGTAGCCGGTAGCCCCATACCCTTTGAAATGGGAAACTCCTGTCCCAGCTTGTAAAGTCGGCTCCAGCAGACTGGGCGGATGGATCTACAGTGAGATCCGATGGCCTGGCAGACAGACTGAAACACGTTGTGGAGAGCAAAGAGCATGACAAGGCACAAGAGAGTCGTGGTCATCCACTGTAACTAAGGGAGACCCCAGTTTGTGACAACTACTCGTACCACTGGACCCGGACGACTGAGGTCGAGAGAGGGGAACTGCCCCAGTGCAACAGCTTTTCCACCTTAAAAGCTCCCGCACAGGTTTCACCATCATCATCAGATACAACAGACATCCAACACTTTGACATGTTCATTTGCTTGACTGTAAACGAACAAAATCAGTACAGACTCCCAGTTCATACTGCCTTCATACAATGCTTTTGACTATTGCAGCCTCCAAATCTTCTTTCCATCATAAATTCAAGATGATTGTCAATACCTTTAAATAGTTGAACTAGTGAAATTATTTCTTTTTTACTGCCAGCTGTTTCTGGCATTAGCGTGCCTGAATGCTTGAAAACACAGTGAGCAAAACAGTTCTGAATTGTCTTACTGCTTATTTCTCACCAACTATCAGTGACAAAAATCACTGCTGCTTGAACACAAATACACGCAACTGTCGCTATTTAAAAATTGTTTGCTCTAAGCGCAGTGTCGTGTCTAACAGCCACACAAGTTCACGCACCTGACGCTAATTAGAATCTGTTCTGCAACAGCTTCCTGTCCCAATTAAGAGGCATTGTGTCCCAAATAACCAAAGGGAATCCTGGCTATTTTCTCAGTTAGTTTTTGTTGTGTAGGAGTTGTCGTTATCTGATGGACCATGTAACCAGATGCACTGTATTTTTATTGTAATTTATAGTTTTATTACTATGTATTGCCACAAAACAACACATTTCAGAACAGATGATTCTGATTCGGAAAATGTCTCCCAGTTTCACTCTCTCCTACTTGGGAGAAAGATTGTGACTATTGCCCTTGTCTATGCCTGTTCTACTTTGATTCGCCTCCAGAAGGTCACTTCAGCCTCCTTCACTCCAGAGAAAGAGTCCCAGCTAATTCAATCCTTCATCATAACTCAATGCGTAGATGGGAGAGAAAGAAACACAGAGTCCCACTGATAGAGTTGAAGGGGAAACAAGGTGAGGAATCTCTCTACAACCTTGGAAAGCATCAAGTTGGATAAGTCACTGGGACCGGATGGGATGTATCCCAGACTACTGTGGGAGGCAAGGGAGGAGATTGCTGAGCCTCTGGCGATGATCTTTGCATCATCAATGGGGACGAGAGAGGTTCCAGAGGATTGGAGGCTTGCGGATGTTGTTCTGTTATTCAAGAAAGGGAGTAGAGATAGCCCAGGAAATTATAGACCAGTGAGTCTTACTTCAGTGGTTGGTAAATTGGTGGAGAAGATCTTGAGAGGCAGGTTTTATGAACATTTGGAGAGGCATAATATGATTAGGAATAGTCAGTATGGCTTTGTCAAAAGCAGGTTGTGCCTTACAAGCCTGATTGAATTTTTTGAGGATATGACTAAACACATTGATGAAGGTAGAGCAATAGATGTAGTGTATATGGATTTCAGCAAGGAATTTGATAAGGTATCCCATGCAAGGCTTATTGAGAAAGTAAGGAGTCATGGGATCCAAGGGGACATTGCTTTGTGGATCCAGAATTAGCTTACCCACAGAAGGCAAAGAGTGTTCGTAGATGGGTCATATTCTGCATGGAGGTCGGTCACCAGTGGTGTGCCTCAGGGATCTGTTCTGGGACCCCTTCCCTTCATGCTTTTTATAAATGACCTGGATGAGGAAGTGGAGGGATGGGTTGGTAAGTTTGTTGATGACACACAGGTTGGGGGTGTTATGGATAGTGTGGAGGGCTGTGAGAGGTCACAGCGGGACATTGATAGGTTGCAAAACTGGGCTGAGAAGTGGCAGATGGAGTTCAACCCAGATAAGTGTGAGGTGGTTCATTTTGGTATGTCAAATATGATGGCAGAATATAGTATTAATGGTAAGACTCTTGGCAGTGTGGAGGATCAGAGGGATCTTGGGGTCCAATTCCATAGGACACTCAAAGCTGCTGCGCAGGTTGACTCTGTGGTTAAGAAGGCATACGGTGCATTGGACTTCTTCAACCATGGGATTGAGTTTAGGAACCGAGAGGTAATGTTGCAGCTGTATAGGACCCTGGTCAGACCCCATTTGGAGTACTGTGCTCAGTTCTGATCACCTCAGTACAGGAAGGATGTGGTAGAAAGGGTGCAGAGGAGATTTACAAGGATGTTGCCTGGATTGGGGAGCATGCCTTATGAGAATAGGTTGAGTGAACTTGACCTTTTCTCCTTGGAGCGATGAAGGATGAGAGGTGAACTGACAGAGGAGTATAAGATGATGAGAGGCATTGATCACGAGGATAGTCAGAGGCTTTTTCCCAGGGCTGAAATGGCTAGCATGAGAGGGCACAGTTTTAAGGTGCTTGGAAGTAGGTACAGAGGAGATGTCAGGGGTAAGTTTTTTACGCAGAGTGGTGAGTGTGTGGAATGGGCTGCTGGCGACAGCGGTGGAGGCAGATACAATAGGGTCTTCTAAGAGACTCCAGGACAGGTACACGGAGCTTAGAAAAACAAAGGGCCATGGGTAAACCTAGGTAATTTCTAAGGTAAGGACATGTTCGGCACAGCATTGTGGGCCGAAGGTCCCGTATTGTGCTGTAGGTTTTCTATGTTTCTATGCTTCTAACCTCACAACCTGAATGACAAAGAGGGGTTTGTCATATGAAGGATGTTTGATGGCTCTGGGCCTGTATTCATTCGAATGAGGAGTGACTTCATTGAAACCTATTGAATGGTGAAAGCCTTGATACAGTGAATGTGGAGAGGATGTTTCCTATGGTGGGAGAGTCAAGGACCTGAGGAGATAGCCTCTGAATAGAAGGGTGTCCTTTTACAACGGAGATGAGGAGGAATTTTTTTTTTAGCCAGAAAGTGGTGAATCTGTGGAATTTTTTGCCACTGGCAGCTGTGGGGGGTCAGGTCTTTATGTATATTTAAGGCAAAGGTTGATTGGTCAGGGCATGAAGGGATATGGGGAGAAGGCAGGAGATTGGGTCTAAGAGGAAATTTGGATCAGCCATGATGAAATGGCGGAGCAGACTCAATGGGCCAAATGGCCTAATCCTGCTCCTATATCTTATGGTCTTATGGAGAGGTAGAGAACCCCAGTTCTCTCTTTTCCCTCCCTCCATCCCACTCACTCACTCTCTCTCTCTGCTGAAGTCCTAAAGAAGGGTCTCGGCCAAAAATATCGACTTCATAGATGCTGACTGACCAGCTGAGTTATTCCAGCGGTTTGTGAGTGTTGCTCTGGACTTCCAGCATCTGCAGAACTGCTTGTGTTTATCAGCTGTTTTATGGTCACCCATCACTGAGGTGTGAAGTGAGCTTAGGATGCTTGGGTTAATGAGTTAACATACGTGTTGGCCAGGTTCTGCTTGGCGTTGATGTAATCCTGCTGACAGCGTACACAGGCCACTTCCAGCGCCTCCATGGATTCATCCCAGGAGTCCTTGACCGGTGCCAGGAGGTGAAGCTTCTTTACAACGGCTTGCATCGTCTGCTCCAGCTCCAGCCTCAAGTCCTTCGGAGAGGTGAGGGATAGAGAGGGTCACAGAAAGGACAGGTCAGTTACATTCCAGCAGCTGGATCCAAGGCAGTGGCCAAGGCCTACTCACCGGCCAAGAGCACAGCTCAGAGCTTCCTGAGTTTACATCTTCCTGTAGCACCTTCAGCCCACAACATCGGTACCAACCACCATACCAATCTGCCAGTACGTGATCCATACTAATCTAAACTAATCACATCATGTACCTTCAATCCCTGCCTGTGTATGTATCTGTCTAAGGAGCACTCTAACAGGTTGTATTACCCACTGGTATGGAGGGGTCACTGAACAAGATCGGAAAACGCTGCAGAGGAGGGTTGCAAATTCAGCCAGCTTCATCCTGGGTACCAGCCTCCCCAGCGTCCCGGACATCTTCCAAAGGAAATGACACAAGAACACGGCATCTATCACTAACGACCCCCATCGCCCAGTACATTGCTACTATCAGACAGGAGGTACAGGAGTCTGTAGACACACACTCAACGTTTTAGGAACAGCTTCTTTCCCTCCGCCATCAGATTTCTGAGTGGACAATGAACACCACCTCCTCACTATTTCTCTGTACTACTTATACTTTTATATATTTCTTATAGTTATTTTGCATGTATTGTAATGTACTGCCGCCTCAAAGCAACAAATTGCACGACATTTGTCAGGGATAATAAATCTGACGGTGATTCTCTTGAACACCACCATTGTCAGAGAGACAGTACTGAGGGGGCAAAGTATCTGTCTCCATCACCACCCCTAGCAACACCCATCACTCTCTGCATAAAATCAAATCTGCTCCATTAACCTCCCTTAAACTGTCCTCTCACCTTCAACCTACGTCCTTTAGTAACATACACGGTCAGACAGCACCTATGGAGAGGAGTAAACAGTCGATGCTTCGGGCGAGGACTGGGGAGGAAGGGGGAAGAAGCCAGAGTAAGAATTAGGGGGAGGGGAGAAGGAGGGCACGACGGCAGGTGATGGGTGAGACCTGGCGGGTCGGGGAGGGAGAGATGAAGTAAGAAGCTGGGAGGTGAAAGGTGGAAAAGGCAAAGGGCTGGAGGGGATAGTGGACCATGGGAGAAAGGGAAGGAGGAAAGGCAGCAGAAGGAGGTAATCAGCAGATGAGGAGAAGTTAATGGGTGAGAGGGAGACAGAATGAAGAAGTGAAAAAGACAGAGGGGAAAGGGGAGAAATCACCAGAAGCTGGCAAAGTCAATGTTCAGGCCATCAGGTTGGAGGCTACCCAGGGGGACCATGAGGTGTTGCTCCTCCACCCTGAGAGTGGCCTCATTGGCATGTGCTTACCACAATACAACATTCCCTCAATCTCCAGACAGGGTCAACACAGCTTAAGACGTTTACTTGAAGATTAGGTAGACATACAAGGAAAGCAACAGCTGGACTGCAGATAAACATAGGGACAAGGAAACTCCAATAATCCAGCACTCTCAGGACTTTGGAGATGGCAGACTGGAAGATTTTTGGGATTATTGGACATTACTCTGGAAAACACCATAACACACCTTTCATTCTGGATTGTGTTCATCTGCGGCTACACTTGGGAGAGATGAGGAACTGCTGTGGGCATGTTCTCGCAGAACCGTGGCTCCAGGACAACGTCCACGCACCATCACCATGACTTGGGCTGTGTTATTATCATTTTTATTTATTTTTGTAACTGTATCTTTTTCTGGAATCACAATTATTTGTGCTGTGTTCTGTGTGTGGCTGTTGGTTCTGTGCTTTTCCCCTTTGGCCCTGGAGAAAGGCTCTTTCATTTGGCTGCATTCATGTGTGTGGTTGAATGACAATTAAACCTGGTCTTGAACTTGAATTCACAGGTTTTATGGTGTGATAAATTTTCCAGTGAGAGATTTGAGATAGTGCAGGAAACAGGGTCTCTGTAAGTTTTAAGAGAGCATGGGAAAATCCAGTGAGCCAGATGTCGAGCTGCTGGGATTTCCAAACAGTCGGACAGCTGATTTACCAGAACATTGATCCTGCTACTCTAACCAGTTTCTACAGCAGCACCTTCAAGAGTGTTATGACCAGCTGCATCACCGTCTGGCATGGAAATTGCAAGGCATCTAACCGTAAGACCTGACAAAGGATTGCGACGATTGCTGAGAGGATCATTGGGGTCTCTTCTCCGCCCATGGGAGATACTTATCAGGAGTGCTGTGTATGCAGGGCCCTTAGCATTGTCAATGATCCCTCCCATCCATCCAACAATCTCTTTGACCCCTTACCATCAGTCAGGAGATACCACAGCATTAGGGCAAAAACTGTTAGGATGAGAAGTAGCTCCTTCCCCCAGGCCGTGAGACTACTGAACTCCCTGTCACCACCCACGTCTCATCACATATCAGGTGTCAGTAGTGTTATACTGTTTACTTTTTAACTTGTGTCGCAAATGCACCTGATTATTTGTTAATTTACCAGTGGTAATATTACTTTTTGTGTTATGTGTGAATTATATGTACCATGTTGTGCAGCTTGGGGGGTCCAGAGAAATGTTGTTTCATTTGGTGGTATACATGTGTGCAGCTGAGTGACAATAAACTTGAACTTGAACCAGAACGATTGAGACTGACTGGTTTCCTGGCCCATCGCTGCCCCCTGCTGACAATTACCTGAACATTCAGCTGTTGTCCGGTCTCCATCCGTCGCAGCAACGTCATGAAGGCGGCAGCATGGACATTCAGCTGATCAACCTGGAAAGGGAGAAGATCGCGTCACACATCAGCCGACAAACCTGCTCGCAAGCTTTGCTACAGGAAAGCTGTAGGCGTCAGGATACTCCACCTCAGAGGGCAGCTGGAGCGACTCCATCGGGAAGTGCCATTACAAAGAACAACAGCACTTCTACTTCCTTAGACGTCTGAGTGGATTCAGCATGCCATCTAAAATGTTGACTAACTTGTACAGATGTACAGTGGAGAATATCTCAACTAGTTGCATCTCAGCCTGGTATGCAAACACCAATGGCCAGGATACAGCCCAGACCATCACAGAGCACATTTACAAGGAGTGCTGCCACAAGAAAGCAGCATCCATCATCAAATTCCTCCACTGTCCAGACCATGTCCTGTGCTCGTTGCTACCATCGTAGAGCAGCACAGCTGCGTAGTGGTCAGCACAACGCTTCACAGTACAGGCAACCTGGGTTCAGTTCCCTCCAGTGTCTCTAAGGAATTTGTATCTTGTGGGTTTCCTCTGGGTGCTCAGTTACCTCTCTCCTGCAACCTATGGGTGACTGCCTACCTGTAACTAGCTCCTCATTCTCCCATGAGCCAATACATTGAAATGCATCATTTATATTCCTGTGAATGCAAGCAAGAAAACATATCTCAGGATAGTACATGGTAACATATATGTCCTTTGACAATGAATTGACTTTGACTTTGAAGTTGAGGAAAGGGGTGGTCATGACCTCTCTCGGCAGCACAGCTGAACCCACGCTGGACCCCGTGGGTTATTCCCATCTCCCATCTCCTATCTCCAGCCTCATGTCTCTGCTCTTCACCCAATTTCGCCTCAATGTGTCGGAGAGCCAGAGCCTCACAGCATGGAAGCAGGGCCTTCGGCTCACCTCATCCATGCTGACCGGACACCAAAGATTAATGACGCAGTGAAATCATCATTTACATCAATGACCAACACAGGCCAAGGATGTTCTGGGGGCAGTCCACACTTCCAACAGCAACACAACATGCCCACAACTCACACAACAGGAATTCTGCAGATGCTGGAAATTCAAGCAACATACATCAAAGTTGCTGGTGAACGCAGCAGGCCAGGCAGCATCTATAGGAAGAAGCGCAGTCGACGTTTCAGGCCGAGACCCTTCGTCAGGACTAACTGAAGGAAGAGTGAGTAAGGGATTTGAAAGCTGGAGGGGGAGGGGGAGTTGCAAAATGATAGGAGAAGACAGGAGGGGGAGGGATGGAGCCGAGAGCTGGACAGGTGATAGGCAGAAGGGGATACGAGAGGATCATGGGACAGGAGGTCCGGGAAGAAAGACGGGGGGGGGGTGACCCAGAGGATGGGCAAGAGGTATATTCAGAGGGACAGAGGGAGAAAAAGGAGAGTGAGAGAAAGAATGTGTGCATTAAAAAGAGTAACAGATGGGGTACGAGGGGGAGGTGGGGCCTAGCGGAAGTTAGAGAAGTCAATATTCATGCCATCAGGTTGGAGGCTACCCATACGGAATATAAGGTGTTGTTCCTCCAACCTGAGTGTGGCTTCATCTTTACAGTAGAGGAGGCCGTGGATAGACATGTCAGAATGGGAATGGGATGTGGAATTAAAATGTGTGGCCACTGGGAGATCCTGCTTTCTCTGGCGGACAGAGCGTAGATGTTCAGCAAAGCGGTCTCCCAGTCTGCGTCGGGTCTCACCAATATATAAAAGGCCACATCGGGAGCACCGGACGCAGTATATCACCCCAGTCGACTCACAGGTGAAGTGATGCCTCACCTGGAAGGACTGTTTGGGGCCCTGAATGGTGGTAAGGGAGGAAGTGTAAGGGCATGTGTAGCACTTGTTCCGCTTACACGGATAAGTGCCAGGAGGGAGATCAGTGGGGAGGGATGGGGGGGACGAATGGACAAGGGAGTTGTGTAGGGAGCGATCCCTGCGGAATGCAGAGAGAGGGGGGGAGGGAAAGATATGCTTAGTGGTGGGATCCCGTTGGAGGTGGCGGAAGTTACGGAGAATAATATGTTGGACCCGGAGGCTGGTGGGGTGGTAGGTGAGGACCAGGGGAACCCCATTCCTAGTGGGGTGGTGGGAGGATGGAGTGAGAGCAGATGTACGTGAAATGGGGGAGATGCGTTTAAGAGCAGAGTTGATAGTGGAGGAAGGGAAGCCCCTTTCTTTAAAGTTGTGGATGCCCACAACTCACTTACACTAACCCATAACATTATTGGAATGTGACTGTCCACTCTGTCTATACCTCTCATACAGCTCTATCAAGTCACATCTCATCCTCCTACACTTGTGAGTGGTGGTAAAAATATTCTGAGGTGTATATATTTCAATGCTAGGAGTATTGCGGGGAAGGCGGATGAGTTGAGGGCGTGGATTGACACGTGGAATTATGACGTTATATCAATTAGTGAAACTTGGCTACAGGAGGGGCAGGACTGGCAGCTTAATATTCCAGGGTTCCGATATTTCAGATGTGATCGAGGCAGAGGAATGAAAGGTGGAGGGTGGCATTGCATGTCAGGGAAAATATTACAGCAGTGCTCAGGCAGGACAGATTAGAGGGTTAGAGACATTGGATCAATGGAAGAAGCCAGAGAGTGGTGGTAGAGAATTGCTTCTCTGAGTGGAGGCCTGTGACTAGTGGTGTGCCACAGGGATCGGTGCTGGGTCCATTGTTATTTGTCATCTATATCAATGATCTGGATGATAATGTGGTAAATTGGATCAGCAAGTTTGCTGATGATACAAAGATTGGAGGTGTAGTAGACAGTGAGGAAGGTTTTCAGAGCCTGCAGAGGGACTTGGACCAGCTGGAAAAATGGGCTGAAAAATGGCAGATGGAGTTTAATACAGACAAGTGTGAGGTATTGCATGTTGGAAAGACAAACCAAGGTAGAACATACAGGGTTAATGGTAAGGCACTGAGGAGTGCAGTAGAACAGAGGAATCTGGGAATACAGATACAAAATTCCCTAAAAGTGGCGTCACAGGTAGATAGGGTCGTAAAGAGAGCTTTTGGTACATTGGCCTTTATTAATCAAAGTATTGAGTATAAGAGCTGGAATGTTATGATGAGGTTGTATAAGGCATTGGTGAGGCCGAATCTGGAGTATTGTGTTCAGTTTTGGTCACCAAATTACAGGAAGGATATAAATAAGGTTGAAAGAGTGCAGAGAAGGTTTACAAGGATGTTGCCGGGCCTTGAGAAACTCAGTTACAGAGAAAGGTTGAATAGGTTAGGACTGAATTCCCTGGAGCATAGAAGAATGAGGGGAGATTTGATAGAGGTATATAAAATTGTGATGGGTATAGATAGAGTGAATGCAAGCAGGCTTTTTCCACTGAGGCAAGGGGAGAAAAAAACCAGAGGACATGGGTTAAGGGTGAGGGGGGAAAAGTTTAAAGGGAACATTAGGGGGGGCTTCTTTACACAGAGAGTGGTGGGAGTATGGAATGAGCTGCCAGACGAGGTGGTAAATGCGGGTTCTTTTTTAACATTTAAGAATAAATTGGACAGATACATGGATGGGAGGTGTATGGAGGGATATGATCCGTGTGCAGGTCAGTGGGACTAGGCAGAAAATGGTTCGGCACAGCCAAGAAGGGCCAAAAGGCCTGTTTCTGTGCTGTAGTTTCTATGGTTTCTATGGTTACTTCTAAGAAAAAAGCCCTAGTTCACTCAAGCTTTCCTCATAAGACATGCTCTCTTATCCTGGTAAATCTCCTCTGCACTCTCTCTAAAGCTTCCAAATCCTTCCTACGATGAAGCAACCAGAACTGAACACAAAACTCCAAGCTTTTTATGGAGCTGCAACACGACCTTGCGGCACTTAATCTCAAAAGTTTACAAACACGGAATTGAAATTTTCAAGCAGTCAGCCATTCTCCCCAGAGTGGAACTGTCAGGTAGTGGATGGCATAGTTTTAAGTTGAGAGGGGGAATCTTTTAAAGATAAGACAATTTTTTATATATACACAAGAGAGTGATAGTTTCCTGGAATGTGCTACCAGGGGAGGTTGAAGCAGATACAATATTAACGCTTATAGAGGAATTTAGATAAGCAGAGTTAGAGGGACAGGGAACAGTGTGGGCAGATAGGATTAAAGAATAGCTTTATTTGTCACGTGCACATGAAAACATACAGTGAAACGCATCGTTTTAGATTAAATTAGATTATGAGGACACGCAGTCCTCTTTTATTGTCATTTAGTAATGCATGCATTAAGAAATGATCAATGTCCTCCGGTTTGATATCACAGAAACACAGGACAGACCAAGACTGAAAAAATGACAAAAAACACATAATTATAACCTATAGTTACAACAGTGCAACAATACCACAACTTTTATGATGATTATGAGGACACGCAGTCCCCTTTTATTGTCACTCAGTAATGCATGCATTAAGAAATGATAAAAATGCTTTTCCAGAATGATATCACAAAAACACATGACGAACCGACTTAAACTAACAAAAACCACACAATTATAACATGTAGTTACAACAGTGCAAAGCAATACCGTAATTTGATAAGAACAGACCATGGCACAGTAAAAGTCTCAGAGTCTCTCGAAAGTCCCATCATCTCACGCAGACGGTGAACCTCCAGCGCCGCCAACTTGCCGATGCAGCATCCCGGAAGCATCCGTCCACAGTCCGACTCCGAGTCCGTCCGAAAAACTCCGAGCCTCTGACCACCTATTCGACACCGAGCACCGAGCACCATCTCTGCCGAGCGTTTCAACCCCGGCCCCGGCAACAGGCGATACGCAAAGCCGAGGATTTGGGGCCTTCGTCTCCGGAGATTCTCGATCGCACAGTAGCAGCGGCAGTGAAGCGGGCATTTCAGTAGTTTCTCCATATGTTCTTCCGTGCTTCTCACGGCTGTCACCATCAAATCCGGATTGATGCATGGCACCCCTAGTTACACATATCGATATTCATTCGGAATGGCCACGCGCGCTGCGTCGTGCCGCCATCTTCTCCTCCCTCAGCTTGAAACTTGATGAAGAACAGGCTATGGGCATGGTAAAAAAAGTTCAAAGTCTCTCGAAAGTCCCTAATCTCACGCAGACAGCTGAAGAAAGAAACTCTCCTTCCCATGAACCTCCAGCACCGCAAACTTGCCGATGCAGCATCCTGGAAGCACCCGTCCACAGTCCGACTCTGAGTCGTCCGTAAACTTCGGGCCTCCGACACCGAGCACCGAGCACCATCTCTGCCGAGCGCTTCGGCCCCAGCCCTGGCTGCCAGCAACAGGCAAAGCCAAGGATTTGGGGCCTACCCTCCGGAGATTCTCGATCGCACAGTAGCAGCGGCAGCGAACCGGGCATTTCAGAAGTTTCTCCAGATGTTCCTCCGTGCTTCTCTCATCTGTCTCCATCAAATCAGGATTGTGCGCGGCCTCCTATTTAACAAAGACGATATCATTTCACCAGAGAGGCCGCGCGCACTGCATCGCGCCACCATCTTCTCCTCCGTCGTAATTTCAGATCAGATCAGATCAGAAAGGATGGTGCTGGGCAGCCTACAAGTGTCTCCATGTTTCCAGTGCCAACATGGCATACCCACAATTCAATAACTCTAACCCGTACGCCTTTGGACTGTGACAGGAAACCAGAGCATCTGCGGCCACGGGGAGAACTTATAGACAGTGGCAGGAATCAAACCGCGATCAGTGCCAGCTGGCACTGTAAACCATTGTCCTAACCGCTACACTGCCGTGTCATTTCACTCCTAATTTTCCTGGCATCTGGCCATAAAACCATAAGATACAGATGTGGAATGAGACCATTCAATCCTTCGAGTCTGCTCTGCCATTCAATCATGGCTACTTTTTTCCTCAATCCCATTCCGCCACCTTCTTCCTGTAACCCTCAGTCCCCATACCATTCAAGAACCTATCACTCTCAGGGCAGCGGAGAAGGATTACCAGTCACAGCCTTTGCCCACTGACACTTACCATCTCATCAACTGTCCTCTGGAACAGAGCGCTATGTCGCTTGGCCTTTATGTGAGTGAGGATCTCCTGGAGATGATCTCCCTGGTCTTTATGTAGCACCAGTCCACAGACGGGGTCAGGCAGTGCCTCACATCCCTCCAGCTGAAGGTACGACATCCAGAGTTTAGTCAACAGACACAACAATCCATGATAACCAATGTCATCGAGTCATAGAATACCACAGAACTGAAGTAGGCCCTTCTGCCCATCTAGTCCATTCCGAACTATTAATCTGCCTAGTCCCATTGACCTGCATCTGGACCATATCCCTCCATCCCCTCCTATTCATGTACCTACCCAAATACCTCCTAAATGTTGAAATCAAATCCGCTTCCACAATTTGTACTGGCAGCTCTCACCACCCTCTGAGCGAAGAAGATTCCCCCACGTTCCCCTTAAACATTTCACCTTTCACCCTTAACCCATGACCTTGAGATCTCGTCTTACCCAACCTCAGTGGAAAAAGCCTGCCTACATTTACCCGATCTATACCCCTTGTCAAGAGGAGAGGGAACATCTGTCATGGTCGCCAGGCAAGGAGGGAACATCTGGATTGGTCAGGCAGGAAGGAGAGGGAACATCTGTAGTAGTCACCAGGTGGAGGGAACATCTGCATTGGTCAGGCAGGAAGGAGAGGGGACATCTGTAGTAGTCACCAGGTGGAGGGGGAAGAGGGAACATCTTAAACAAAGAGATTCTGCAGACGCTGGAAATCCAGGACAACACCCACAAGAAACTAAAGGAACTCAGTAGGTCAGGCAGCATCTATGAAGGGTAATAAACAGTCAACGTGTTGGGCCAAGGCCCTTCATTAGGACTCAGGGAACATCGGTAGGGATCACCAGGCCCGGGGGGGTTGTGAACTTCTGTAACATCAGGAACCCGTCAGAAAAACTGAGCTGATTTACCTTCTGAGTCTCTCTTATTTCCACCTGGAGGGAAGTAGGAGACCAGATCGGACTGTTCAGGGGAAGTCCAGACGAGGATTTCGAGACACCCAGCTTACAGCTGCTGGCAAAAGTACAAAGCAGGTGATCAGTGTGCCTGCGTTGGAGGCTGACAACTAGAACTACAGAGAGATGGCCCTTTGCCTTAACTCCCACTGTGCATATGCTGGAGTGAAGCATGGCTTTGACAGTCTGACCCCAAATACGTGAAAAATCAGATTGAAGATGAAGCGAGGGCTTTCCTGCTAGGAGTGAAGGAGGATGAGAGGTGACTTGATGGAGGTGCACAAGATGAATAGAGGTTTAGATCGAGGGACAGCCAGAGACTTCTTCCCAGGGTGGAAATGGGCAATACGAGGGGGCATAATTTTAAGATGATTGGAGAAAAGTAGAGGTGGGGACGTCAGAGGTATGTTTTCACACAGAGAGTGGTGGGTGCATGGAACACCCTCCAAGAGGTGGTGGGAGAGGTACATACATTAATGACATTTAAGAAACTCTTAGATAGGCACATGGATGATAGAAAAATAGAGGGCTATGTAGGAGGGGGTTAGATTGATCTTGGAGTAGTTTAAAAAGTCAGCATTACAGTTCAAAGGGCCTCCTGTATTCAACAATGAAGATGAACATCATGGAAGTGTAGTGGTTAGTGTGATGCTACTACAGCTTGGGCCATCGGACTTTGGAGTTTAATTCCGGAATCCTCTGTGAGAACTTTGTACGTTCTTCCTGCGACCATGTGGATTTTGCTCCAGTTCCCTCCTACAGTCCAAAGACATACCAGGTAGTAGGTGAACTGGTCATTGTGAATTGCCCTGTGATTAGGCTCAGGTTAAGCAGGTGGGTTGTTGGACAGTGTGGCTCAGTGGGCCAAAAGGGCCTGTTCCCGCTGTATCTCTGATTAAATAAATCAAATAAAATCATTATCTCCCTTTCTACCTCGCCATGCCCCTTGTACCTGCGCTGGACCATTACAAATACTCTGCATTGATTTCCCCCCTTTGTACCACCTTGACAGACTTACATATGCAATGATCTGCCCAGTTGGAACACAAACAAAGCTTGTCACCATATCTCGGTAAATGTGATAAACATAAGCCAATTACCAATTAGCTGGCTGTTGTAAATTCTCTCTAGTTAAAGGTCAAGAACAAAATCCCCCCCATATTTTTTACAGCTGCACAGACCAACCACTGCTCTGAGCAGGAAATTTTTACATGGCCTGAAAACCGCAGAGCATGTTATATAAAAGAATATTCCAGGTGAGCAGCAACAAAGGCTATGTGTGTGGGAGCATTTCAGTTACTGCGTGGCTAGGCACCGTGCAGTTTAGAGGGGACAGCGGTTCAGGATAAACTTTATTCACCATATACATTGACATGGATTAGAAATTTGCTGCGGTGTGTTGGTCTGAACATAAGATGCAACAAAAAACAACAATATTCAGCAGTCTGATAGAAATCTCGAAGATTATAAGGCGAGCAGGAAGGAGCTTAAGAAAGAAATTGGGAGAGCCAGAAGGGACCATGAGAAGGCCTTGGCAAGCAGGATTAAGGAAAACCCCCAGGCATCCGGCAAGTATGTGAAGAACAAGAGGATAAAACGTGAGAGAATAGGACCTATCAAGTGTGACAGTGGGAAAGTCTGTATGGAACCGGAGGAGACAGCAGAGATACTTAATGAATACTTTGCTTCAGTATTCACTATGGAAAAGGATCTTGGTGATTGTAGTGATGACTTACAGCAGACTGAAAAGCTTGAGCATGTAGATATTAAGAAAGAGGATGTGCTGCAGCTTTTGGAAAGCATCAAGTTGGATAAGTCGCTGGGACTGGATGGGATGTACCCCAGGCTACTGTGGGAGGTGAGGGAGGAGATTGCTGAGCCTCTGGCAATGATCTTTGCATCATCAGTGGGGATGGGAGAGGTTCCGGAGGATTGGAGGGTTGCGGATGTTGTTCTGTTATTCAAGAAAGGGAGTATAGATAGCCCAGGAAATTATAGACCAGTGAGTCTTACTTCAGTGGTTGGTGAGTTGATGGAGAAGTTCCTGAGAGGCAGGATTTGTGAACATTTGGAGAGGTGTAATATGATTAGCAATAGTCAGCATGGCTTTGTCAAAGGCAGGTCGTGCCTTACGAGCCTGATTGAATTTTTTGAGGATGGGACTAAACACATTGATGAAGGTAGAGCAGTAGATGTAGTGTATATGGATTTCAGCAAGGCTTTTGATAAGGTACCCCATATAGGGCTTATTGAGAACGTAAGGAGGCATGGAATTCAAGGGGACATTGCTTTGTTGATCCAGAACTGGCTTGCCCACAGAAGGCAAAGAGTGGTTGCAGATGGGTCATATTCTGCATGGAGGTTGGTGACCAGTGCTGTGCCTCAGGGATCTGTTCTGGGGCTCCTTCTCTTCGTTGTTTTTATAAATGACCTGGATGAGGAAATGGAGGGATGGATTAGTAAATTTGCTGATGACACAAAGGTTGGGGGTGTTATGGATAGTATGGAGGGCTGTCAGAGGTTACAGCGGGACATTGATAGGATGCAAAACTGGACTGAGAAGTGGCAGATGGAGTTCAACCCAGATAAGTGTGAAGTGGTTCATTTTGGTAGGTCAGATATGATGGCAGAATATAGTATTAATGGTAAGACTCTTGGCAGTGTGGAGGATTAGAGTGATCTTGGGGCCCGAGTCCATAGGACACTCAAAGCTGCTGCACAGGTTGACTCTGTGGTTAAGAAGGCAAATGGTGCATTGGCCTTCATCAATCGTGGGATTGAGTTTAGGAGCCGAGAGGTAATGTTGCAGCTTTATAGGACCCTGGTCTGACCCCACTTGGAGTACTGTGCTCAGCTCTGGTCGCCTCACTACAGGAAGGATGTGGAAACCATAGAAAGGGTGCAGAGGAGATTTACAAGGATGTTGCCTGGATTGGGGAGCATGCCTTCTGAGAATAGGTTGAGTGAACTCGGCCTTTTCTCCTTGGAGCGACAGAGGATGAGAGGTGACCTGATAGAGGTGTACAAGATAATGAGAGGCATTTCATGTGGATAGTCAGAGGCTTTTTCCCAGGGCTGAAATGGCTAGCACAAGAGGGCACAGATTTAAGGTGCCTGGAGGTAGATACAGAGGAGATGTCAGGGGTAAGTTTTTTATGCAGAGAATGGTGAGTGTGTGGAATGGGCTGCCCGCGACAGTGGTGGAGGCAGATATGATAGGGTCTTTTAAGAGACTCCTGGACAGGAACATGGAGCTTAGAAAAATAGAGGGCTATGGGTAACCCTAGGTAATTTCGAAGGCAAGGACATGTTCGGCACATCTTTGTGGCACGAAAGACCTGTATTGTGCTGGAGGTTTGTATTTGCAGTTTGTTGTCTTTTGCACATTTATTGTTTGTCTGTACTGTTGGGTGCAGTCTTTCATTGATTCTATTGTGTTTCTTGGATTTGCTGTGAAGCCTGCAAGAAAGTAGATAGATAGATAGACACTTTATTGATCCCAAAGGAAATTACGGTGTCACAGTTGCATTACAGATACACAGATATACAAATATTAGAAGAGAAGTAAGAAAGGATAAAAAAAATAAGTTACCTCAAATAGTGTAACAACAGGGGGTCATCACTTTTCCAGCTACAGGTTGACTCATTATAGAGCCTAATGGCCGAGGGTGAGAATGACCCCATATAACGCTCTTTGGAGCAATACAGTTATATTAGTCTATTACTGAAAGTACTCCTCTGTTCAGCCTAGGTGGCATGCAGAGGGTGAGAAACATTGTCCAGAATTTCAGGCTGAGACCCTTTGTCAGGACTAACTGAAGGAAGAGCTAGTAAGAGGTTTGAAAGTGGGAGGGGGAGGGGGAGATCCAAAATGACAGGAGAAGACAGGAGGGGGAGGGATGGAGCCAAGAGCTGGACAGGTGATTGGCAAAAGGGATACGAGAGGATCATGGGACAGGAGGCCCAGGGAGAAGGAAAAGCGGGGGGGGGGGTGCGAAAACCCAGAGGATGGGCAAGGGGTATAGTCAGAGGGACAGAGGGAGAAAAAGGAGAGAGAGAGAGAGAGAGTGAGAGAAAGAATGTGTGTATATAAATAAATAATGGATGGGGTACGAGGGGGAGGTGGGACATTAGCGGAAGTTAGAGAAGTCGATGTTCATGCTATCAGGTTGGAGGCTACCCAGACGGAATATAAGGTGTTGTTCCTCCAACCTGAGTGTGGCTTCATCTTTACAGTAGAGGAGGCCGTGGATAGACATGTCAGAATGGGAATGGGATGTGGAATTAAAATGTGTGGCCACTAGGAGATCCTGCTTTCTCTGGCGGACAGAGCGTAGCTGTTCAGCAAAGCAGTCTCCCAGTCTGTGCTGGGTCTCGCCAATATATAGAAGGCCACATCGGGAGCACCGGACGCAGTATATCACCCCAGTCGACTCACAGGTGAAGTGTTGCCTCACCTGGAAGGACTGTCTGGGGGCCCTGAATGGTGGTAAGGGAGGAAGTGTAAGGGCATGTGTAGCACTTGTTCCGCTTACACGGATAAGTACACATCGGGAGCACCCAGAGAAAGCAGGATCTCTCAGTGACCACACATTTTAATTCCACATCCCATTCCCATTCTGACATGTCTATCCATGGCCTCCTCTACTGTAAAGATGAAGCCACACTCAGGTTGGAGGAACAATACCTTATATTCCGTCTGGGTAGCCTCCAACCTGATGGCATGAACATTGACTTCTCTAACTTCCGCTAATGCCCCACCTCCCCCTCGTACCCCATCCGTTATTTATTCTTATACACACATTCTTTCTCTCTCTCTCCTTTTTCTCCCTCTGTCCCTCTGACTATACCCCTTGCCCGTCCTCTGGGTTCCCCCCCACTTTTCCTTCTCCCTGGGCCTCCTGTCCCATGATCCTCTCGTATCCCTTTTGCCAATCAACTGTCCAGCTCCATCCCTCCCCCTCCTGTCTTCTCCTATCATTTTGGATCTCCCCCTCCCCCTCCCACTTTCAAATCTCTTACTAGCTTTTCCGTCAGTTAGTCCTGACGAAGGGTCTCGGCCTGAAATGTCAACTCCACCTCCTCCTAGAGATGCTGCCTGGCCTGCTGCGTTCACCAGCAACTTTGATGTGTGTTGCTTGAATTTCCAGCATCTGCAGAATTCCTGTTGTTATTGTCCAGAATTGCCAGGATTGTTCTACCACAGCCTCCAGTATGTCCAGTGTGACTTTTATAACACAGCCAACCTTTTTAATCACTTTATTGAGCCTATTGGCATCACCCATGTTGATACCATTGTCCCAGCACACCACCACATAGAAGATTGTACTGGTGACAACAGACTGGTAGAACATGTGAAGGAGAGGCCTGCATACTCCAAAGGACCTCAGTCTCCTCAGGAAGTAGAGGTGACTCTGGCCCTTCTTGTACACAGTCTCTGTGTTGGTGCTCCACTCAAGTCTGTCATCCAGGTGCTCCACCAGGTAAGTTCACACCACATCCACGTCCACATCCCCACCATCAATAGCAACAGGGATCAGTGCAGGCTCAGTCTTCCTAAAGTCCATCACCATCTCATTGTCTTACTGATGTTGAGCTGCAGATGATTCAGCTTACACCATTTGACAAAGTCCTCCACCAGGGCCCCGTATTCATCCTCCCGTCCTCCCTTTATACACTAACTATTGCTGAGTCATCAGAGAACTTCTGCAGATGACATGATTCAGTGTTGTATCTCAAGTCTGAGGTATAGAGGTTAAACAGGAAGGAAGCCAATAATTAAATAATACTGAGAACAGGAGATGTAGGATCCTTGAAAGTGAGTCTGTAGGTTGTGGAATCAGTTCAGTGGTGAGTGAAGTTACCACGCTGGTTCAGGAGCCTGATGGTTGACAGATAGTAACTGTTCCTGAACCTGGTGGTGTGAGTCCTGTGGCTCTGGTACATCCTGCCTGATGGCAGCGGTGAGAAGACAGCATGGACTGAATGATGCAGGCTGATTTTATGCAGCAGTGCTCCTTGTAAATGTGTTCAATGGTGGAGAGGGCTTTGCCCATAAAGGACTGGACTATATCGCACACTTTTTCAGACTTTTCTGTTCCTGGGCTTTTGTGTTTCTATACCGGGCTGTGATACAACTGGTCAGGATACTCTCCACAGTGCATCTGTAGAGGTTTGTCAAAAGGAGGTGTTGCTTTACCAATGATGTGTCATACTGTAGATAAAAGCTCCTGTAGAAATACCGGTTATTTTTATATACAGTATGATCATGTTTTCACTATACAACATTAACATGACTCTGGCCAATGCACTCACCTGAAGAAATCTTGACAGATCTTCCCTTGCGACCTTTTCAGTTCTGCCCGCAATCCCTGAGAAAGAGAATATTTTTAAATCCATCACTCATCACACATAAGACCATTGGGCCATTCAGCCCATTCAGTCTGCTCTCCCATTCTATCATGGCTGATTTATTTTTCCTCTCAACCCCATTCTCCTGCCTTCTCTCTGTAACCTTTGACGCCCTGACTAAGAATCTATTAATCTCCACTTTAAATATACCCAAAGATTTGACCTCCACAGACATCTGTGGCAATGAATTCCACAGAATCACCACCCTCTGGCTAAAGAAATTCCTCCTCATCTCTGATGGACATCCCTCTATTCTGAGGCTGTGCCTCTGGTCCTAGACTTTCCCACTATAGGAAACATCCTCTACACATCCACTCTATCTAGGCCTTTCAATATTTGGATCCCGCTGATCCTCCACACTGCCAAGAGTCTTACCATTAATACTATATTCTGCCATCATATTTGACCTACCAAAATGAACCACCTCACACTTATCTGGGTTGAACTCCATCTGCCACTTCTCAGCCCAGTTTTGCATCCAATCAATGTCCCACTGTAACCTCTGACAGCCCTCCACATTATCCACAACACTCCTAACCTTTGTATCATTTGCAAATTTACTAACCCATCCCTCCACTTCCTCATCCAGGTCTTTTATAAAAATCACGAAGAGAAGGGGTCCCAGAATAGATTCCTGAGGCACACCACTGGTCACCGACCTCCATGCAGAATATGACCTGTCTATACCCACTCTTTGCCTTCTGTGGTCAGGCCAGTGCTGGATCTACAAAGCAATGTCCCCTTGGACCCCATGCCTCCTTACTTTCTCAATAAGCCTTGCATGGGGAACCTTATCAAATTCCTTGCTGAAATCATTAACCCTTTCAATCCTGGAATCATTCTCATGAACCTCCGCTGGTTCCTCTACAATGTCAGCACATCTTTCCTTAAACAAGAGACCCAAAACTGCTCGCAAATACTCCAAGTGCAGTCCGACCAGTGCCCTATTGGAATGTGGGAAGGATGTTTCCCATGGTGGGGGAGTTAGGACAAGAGGGCACAGTCTCAGGAAAGAGGGGCGTCCATTTAAAACAGAGATGCAGAGAAATTTCTTCAGCCAGAGGGTGATGAATTTGTAGAATTTATTACCACAGGCAGCTGTGGAGGCCAGGTCATTCGGTGCATTTAAGGCAGAGCTTGATAGGTGTTTGACTGGACACGGCATCAAAGGTTACAGGGAGAAGGCTGGGGAGTGGAGCTGACGAGGGGGAAGAAAGGATCAGCCATGATGAAATGGCAGAACAGACTAGATGGGCCAAATGGCCTAATTCTGCTCCTCTGTCTTATGGTCCTATTACATCCTTGCTTTTATATTCTAGTTCTCTCAAAATGAATGCTAACATTGCATTTGCCTTCCTTACCACTGATTCAGTCTGCAAGTTACTCTTTCGGGAATCCTGCACGAGGACTCCCAAGTCCCTTTGCAACTCTGATTTTTTAAATTTTCTCCCTGTTTAGAAAATAGTCTATGCTTTTATTCCTCCTACCAAATTACACGACCAGTCTCCGCCATAATGACATCACAGGAGCTGGACCGATCAGAAAGCTCAGGAAATCCCATGACGTGGCTGGTAGCCACTCTTGTAGCCCTAACTGATTGGACACTAATCAGCAATTCTGGAGAAATAAACCTACAAAATAGGTCGAATATTAAAATTCACAAAGCCTTCAAATTCCCCCCCCAATGCTGAAACTTCTCAGAGAGAGTCATAAAGGCGCACAGCACAGAAACAGACTCTTCAACGCAACTAACACGTCCCTATTCAAGCTGTCCCCAGTTGCTCACATTTGACCCATAACCTTCTACAGCTTTCCAATCCGTGTACCTGTCCAAATGTCTTTCACAAGTTGTCATTGTCACAGTCACCACCATCTGAAAACGTTGCTCTTCACATTCCCAGTAAGTCTTTCCTCCCCAATGTCTCTGCACAAGCCAAGATCTGGCCCTTTGATCATCCAGTTTCCACTGCCACTGATGATCTCTTCAGACTGATAAAACATAATACCTTCAAGTGTTGTAAACAGCCTGACCGTGATAAACTGCAGAGTTGTGGACACAGCTCAGCACATCACAGGAGCCGGCCTCCCCTCCACAGACTCGGAATACACCTCTCACCACGTCAGTGAAGCAGCCAGCATACTCACAGACCCAACCCACCCTGAACATTCTCTCTTCTCCCTCTCCCATCAGATACAAGATATTAAAGCCTGAAACCACATACCACCTCAAGGACAGCTTCTACCCCACTGTTATCAGACTCGAGCAGTTCCCCTAGTACGATACGCTGAACTCACGACCTCACAATCCACCTTGTTTCGATCTTGCACCTTATTGTCTGCCTGCACTGCACCCTTTGTAATGGTGACTCTTCATTAATGATTAAAGATTAGCTTTATCTGTCACACATACATCCAACCAATCAGTGAAATGCATTGTTGGCACCAACAACCAACACAGTCCAACGGATGTGCAAGGGCAGCCCGCAAGTGTCGCCACGCTTCGAGAGTCAACATAGCACGTCCACACCTTACTAACCCTAACCCGTACGTCTTTGGAACTTGTGAGGAAACTGGAGCATCCGGAAGAAACCCACATGGTCACGAGGAGAAAGTACAAACTCATTGCAGCCAATGACAGGAATTGAACCCGGATCTTACAGATGGCACTGTAAAACGTCAACTAAACGTCACACATGGTCACGAGGAGAAACGTCACACATGGTCACGAGGAGAAACCCACATGGTCACGAGAAGAAAGTACAAACTCCTTACAGCCAATAGCAGGAATTGAACCCTGATCTTACAGATGGCACTGTAAAATGTCACACTAAACACCACACCCTGAAATCGGAGGCAGAGGTGGCAATGCTGGCCTTTACCAGATGGGACAATGAGTACAAGATTTGGTACCTTATATTACCACTGTAAAAGACATTGTTCAGACAGCACTTGAAGTACCGTGTGCTGTTCTGGTTGCCACACTATCGCAAGGGATGTGATTAAGCTGGAGAGGGTTGCTGGAAAGATTCACAAAGATGTTACTGGGACTGGAGGGCCTGAGAGGTTGGACAGACTGGGACTGTTTTCCATGGAAGTGTAGGAGGCTGAGAGGTGACCTAAAGAGATTTATAAAATCATGTAAAGGAGGGGTGAAGATAAGGTGAATGGTAGGGGAGTCTAAACCCAGAGAGCACGGGTCTAAGGTGAAAGGGTTGAGATTTACAAAAGATGCAAGCAGCAGTTTTTTCTCACAGAGAGTAGTGGGTGTGTAGAACCAGCTGCCAGAGGAAGTGGTAGGGGGATGATACAATTACAACATTTAAAAGACACTCAGGGACCTGGGTTATATTATTTTTATATATTTTTGTGACTCTATGTTTTTCTGCTATCATAATTATGTGCACTTTGTGCTTAAGGCATTGGACTAGTGACCTGAAGGTCGTGAGTTCGAGCCCCAGCCGAGGGAATGTGTTGTGTCCTTGAGCAAGGCACTTAATCACACATTGCTCTGCGATGACACTGGTGCCAAGCTGTATGGGTCCTAATGCCCTTCCCTTGGACAACATCGGTGTCGTGGAGAGGGGAGACTTGCAGCATGGGCAACTGCTGGTCTTCCATACAACCTTGCCCAGGCCTGCGCCCTG
Organism: Mobula hypostoma; assembly: GCF_963921235.1. Classification (NCBI taxonomy): domain Eukaryota; kingdom Metazoa; phylum Chordata; class Chondrichthyes; order Myliobatiformes; family Myliobatidae; genus Mobula; species Mobula hypostoma. The sequence continues at coordinate 2,024,093 of NC_086107.1, forward strand.
GAGAGTGAAGACTTTCCAGGTGCAGATCCATGGTCTCGCAAGACTAATGGATGCCTTTAATCTGTGCTGTGTGTGACTGTTGGTTCTGTGTTTTGTACCTTGGCCCCAGAGGAACACGGTTTTGTTTGGCTGCATTCGTGGGTATGTCTGATTGACAATTAAACTTGAACTTGTACTTGACATTTTGATAGTACAGTAGTGTGGATCACAAAGGTTGAGAGGGCTATGGGCCAAATTCAGACAAAAGGACTAGCTTATGTAGACACTTTGGTCAGCATGAATGAATTGGGCCAAAGGGCCTGTCTCTGTGCCATGTAAATCTGTACCTCTAATAAGACCATGAGACGTAGGAACGGAATGGGGCCATTCAGCCCATCGAGTCTGCTCTGCCATTCTATCATGGCCATCCCGCTCAATCTCATTATCCTGCTTTCTCCCTGTAACCTTTGACCCCCTGACTAATCAAGAAGTTTTCAACCTCTGCTTTGAATACACTAAATAACTTGGCCTCCACAACCATCTATGGCAATGAATTCCACAGATTCAGCAACCTGGCCTAAAGAAATCCCTCCTCATCTCTGTTCTAAATGCATGTTCCTCTATTCTGTACCCTCTCCCACTATAGGAAACATCCCCTCCATATCCACTCAATCTAGGCCTTTTAATATTCAATAGGATTCCGCCCCCCATTCTTTTATACTCCATTGAGTACAGGCCTAGAGCAAAATGCACCTCATATGTTAACCCTTTCATTTCTGGGATCATTCTCATGAACCTCCTCTGGACCCTCTCCAACGCCAGTACGTCTCTTGTTAGAAAAGGGGTCCAAAACTTCTCACAATACTTTCAGTGATATTTCAACAGTAATCTGGATCAGAATGGTTGAGAGCGATATGGGTCAAATTCAAGCAATAGGGCTTGCTTGGGTAGGCACCTTGGACAGCATAGGTGAGTGGGGCAGAAGGGCCTGTTTCCTGACACTATGCTTCTAATGTCAGGACTAGAAGCAGGAACGAGCCCCACTGCCTCCTTAACCTGCCCACTTACTCACCAAGGTCACAACTGATGTGTCTGCATACACGGAATATCCTCATACAGAACAAGCATCCAGAAGATCATATATTAACATCTAAAAGATTACCTTTATTTGTCACAAGTACATCGAAATATGGGGCGCGTGGGGTGTCCAGGGAGGGGTAGCACCTCTGGTGAAGGGATCTGTCATGTCCATTCTGGGGCCGCTCACTTACGTTTGGTCCCCACAGGTCATTCAGTTCTCACCTGTAGCTCCAAGTAGCTGTTTGCATGCAAAACCAGCCACACCCCGGTACACCACTTTGACATGCAGGCTAAACCAGGTGAGAATACCCTGGTGAGATAAGGACATGCCTGTCCTAACATGGGAAGTCAGATCTGGCAGATTGGGTGGATAAGATCGACAGTGAGATCCAACGGCCAGGAAGACGGTTCTGCCAAGCTCCGTGGAGAGCAAAGGGCATGACAGGGCACAGAAGTCATGGTCATCCACTGCTACCAAGGAAGACTCCAATTGTGACAGCTACTCGTACCATTGGACCTGGACTTCCAAGGTCGAGAGAGGAACTGCCCCAGTCTAACAGCTTTTCCACTTTAAAAACTCTCCCACACAAGTCCCCAATCATTGTTGGATATGATGGACAACCAACCAGTAATTGTCTATTTATGTACAGGGCATGAAGAAGTCATGGTCATCCACTGCAACTAGAGAAGACCTCAGTTTGCGATGACTATTTTTACACTGGATCTGGATTTCTAGGGTTGAGAGGGAACTGCCCCCACACAGTGGCTTTTAAAAACACTCAATGAATTAGATTGAAAGTTCAAAGTTCAAAATCAATTTATTATCAAAGTACATATATATCACCAAATTCAACCTTGATACTCGTTCAGTAAATACAAGAAACACAATGGAATCAATGAAAGACCACACCCAACAGGACGGACAAACAACCCGGGTATAAGAGACAACAAATTGTGCAAATACAAAAAAAGACAAAATAATAGTAATAAATAAATAAGCAATAAATATTGAGAACCTGAGATGAGGAGTTGTTGAAAGTGAGCCCATTGGTTGTGAGAACAGTTCAGTGTTGGGCTGAGTACAAAGTTCAAAGTATAAAGCAAAGTATGTCTGCTATATTCAACCCTGAAATTCGTCTTACAGGCAGCCACAAAAACAAAGAATCCATTAAAAAGACAATCAAACATCCTGTGTGTAAAAAAGGAACAAATCGTGCAAAAACTTAAAAAATAAACAAATAATACTCAGATCTAAACCTCACAAAAGTGAGTTCACAGACATGAAGCCAGTTCACGCTACAGCCGGTCCAGCAGCCCATTAGTAGTAATGTTGAGTGAAGTTATCCCCTCTTAAGGTTTAAGAGCTGTAAGTGTTGAGTTCACAGGATGTTTGGGCAATGAAATACTCCTCTGTACTGCAGCATCAACAAGCTCTTGGCCTCGGCGAGAGATCTCTGCAAGGCCTCAGTCTTTCACCTGCTTGCCAGACAGACTGAGTGAATGTGACATAACTCCCTTCTCTCACCTCCCACCCCTGTGAACAAGGAACCAGAGATCTGTGAGCCAATTGTCACTAAGGGATCAGAGATAGACAGGGTCAGTAACTTTAAATTTCTTGATGCTACCATATCAGAGGATCTGTCCTGGGACCAGCATAACAAAGAAGGCAAAATAGACCCTTCTACTTCCTTTTCAGAGACTTGGCATGTCAGCCACAACTTTGACAAACTTCTGAAGATGTGCAGTAGAGAGTATCCTAACTGGTTGCATCACAGCCTGGTATGGAACCACCAATGCCCAGGAATGGAAAATGTGGTGTATACAGCCCAGTCCATCACAGGAAAAGCCCTCCCCACCATTGAGCGTTTATACAAAGAGTGCTGCCACAAGAAAGCAGCAACTATCGTCAAGCTCAGGACATCTGAGATGTCCTCCTCCACAGAACAGCCCCACCAATTCCCACGGCTATCTTGACTATACCTCCTCACACCCTATGTTCCGTAAAAATGCCATTCCTTTTTCTCAGTTCCTTCATCTCCATCACATCTATTCCCAAGATACAGCTTTCCTTTGCAGGACATCTGAGATGTCCTCCTTCTTCAAAGAATGAGTTTTCCCTTCCTCCACCATTGATGCTGTCCTCATCTGCATCGCCTCCATTTCCTGAACATCTGCACTCACCCCATCTTCCTGCTGCCTTAACAGTGCTAGAGTTCTTCTTGACCTTACCTACCACCTAGCAACTTCCAGATGGCCTCCTTCACCTCCCCCCACCTTGTTACTCTGAGAACTTCCCCTCTCCTTTCCAGTCCTGATGAAGGGTCTTGGCCTGAAACATCGACTGTGTATTCAGCCTGGCCTGCTGAGTTCCTCCAGCATTTTGTATGTGTTACCTCCACCATCCGGGCCATACTCTCTTCTCGCAGTTATCATTGGGCAGGAGGTACAGGAGCCTTATGTCTCACACCGCGAGATTCAGGAACAGTTATTACCCTACAACCATCAGGCTCCTAAACCAGTGTGGATAACATCATTCAACTTAACACTGAACTGATTCCATAAAAAAGACTCATTTTCAATGGACTCATTCAACTCATGCTTTCAGTATATTTTGGTGCACAATTTGTCTTCTTTTGCATATTGGTTGTTTGTCTGTCTTTGTTTATGTTTATAGTTTTTCATAAATTCTATTGTATTTCTTTATTTTCCTGTAAATGCCTGCAAGAAAATGCATCTTCTTTAGTAGATGTTGCCATATATGTACTTTGATAATAAATTTACTTTCAACTTTGGCATTAAGTGCAGTGACAACGTACCTCAATCACCTTACAGCTCTCTGCCTTCAACATCTTCAGTTCTTCAATCATGATGTTTTCCTGGAACATCGTGGGAAGAGCTTGAATAATAAGCAATTTCATCTTTGTATTGCATCAGGAAAACAGCCAGCCTTGACCCAGATATTTCCGCAAAGTAGGTTGCTGTTGGAATTGTCTCACCGTCTTCTCCCACATTACTACTAGTGTGTTCTGACCAATGCCTTACAAAATTTCACCATTACATTCTTGCTCTTACATTCTGAAAATGAATGCTAACATTGTATTTGTCGTCCTGACCACCAACTCTTTCTGCTAGTTAGCCATTCAGGAATCTTTCAGCCTCTCCTCAATGGCCCCTGGGGGTAAATCATTCCTGGTGCAGATTTCTCTCATTTGAAGGGGAGGTTTAGTGGGTGCAGACATTCTGGGCTGAAAAGCCTGTTCTGTTACTGCATTGCTCTATATTCTAATACAGCCGCACACAAAAAGCAAGGATGTGATGCTGAAGTTCTGTAAGTCATTGGTCAGAACACACTTGGAGTATTGTGAGTGCTTTCGGGGGCCCTTATTTCAGGATGGATGTGCTTGCAATGGATAGGGTCCAAAAGAAGTTCACGAGAATGATCCTGGGAATGAAAGGGTTATCATATGAGGTGAGTTTGATGGCTGTGAGTCTGTACTCGCTGGAGTTAGAAGAATGAGGGAGAATCTCATTAAAACACCAAAAATTGAAAGGCCTCGGTATAGTTAATGTGGAGAGGATGTTTCCTATGGTGGGGGAATCTAGGACCAGAGGGCACAGCCTCAGGATAGAGAGATGTCCAATTAGAATAGAGATGAGGAAAAATTTCTTTATCTGGATGGTGGTGAATCTGTGGAGGCCAAGTCATTGGGTACATTGTATTTAAAGCGGAGATTTATAGGTTCTTGATTAGTCAGGGCATCGAAGGTTACAAGGAGAAGGCAGACCAGTGGGATTGAGAGGGATGATAGATCAGCCATGAAGTAATGGCAGAACAAACTCAATGGGCTGAATGGCCTAATTCTGTTCCTATGGCTATATAGATCAGACCTTGCACAGCTATCCGGTGGTCCCCGACATCAGACACAGCATTTCCTTTGTCAACTTGCTGCCTTTTCCCATCGCTCTCCTGCAGGTGAACACGTATAACTCTAAATCCCGCTGATTCTCCACCTATTCCCCTTTGACCATTCTACTTCACATAGAACACTCCAGCTGAGAAGCAGGCCCTTCAACCAATCTAGTCCATGCTGAAGCATTAATCCGCCTAATCCCATCGACCCACACCGGGACCATACCTCTCCCATGCACATACACATCTGAATTTTCTTAAAAGTTGAAATCGAACCCGCACCCACCATTTGCACTGGCAGCTTGCTCCACACTCTCCCCACCCTCTGACTGAAGAAGTTTCCTCTCAGATTCCTCTTAAATATTTCACCTTTCAGTCTTAACCACGACCTCTGGTTCTGGTCTTACCCAACCTCAATGCAAAAAGACTGCTTCACTCCAAAGAGAGAAGCCCTGTTATATATTCTCACTTTCTATCAACTTTATGCACATCTAGTCCAAAAGGTTTCACGCTTTGGGGGAAAATGAACCATTGTCGATCTTCTAGGATTATTAATTAAGGGCCCATAACAATGTAAAATCCAGCTACGTTACATACCTCAAAAATCAAAGTGTCTTTAGAAATCAGCTGGTTTTGAGCCTCATGAATCTGTTTCTGGAAGACAAGAACACACATGGAAAGAAAGCATTCACCATAAAGAATAGCGGACTGATTAGAAAGTGACCCATTGTTCTTGGTTCCAAAGAATACAACTCAGTCTTTGCCTTTATAGCATAGCACCATGTTGGATTCTGATGTTTTAATCCAAGGTTCTTTTGGAGGTCAGCAAAGAGGCATAAAAGTTGTTGTTTCACAATCATTTCATTGAAGAAAGGAAGTTGAAAAATGGACAGTGACAGGGGTTAATAGTAGAAAGCAGAGAAGAAGCAAAAGATTAAATTAATGGTGCATCCTCATCGGCAGCTTTTTATATACTCAATAGATAAGGAAGATTCCATTCGAGGTTGCAGGTAGGAATTCACCAATCAGGAATCCCCTATTCAAATATTCCAAGAGAAGCTTCCAGAGCTTTCCAGAATCACACAAACGTAACCATTTGGAGACACACTGAATAATTGCATATAAATACCGTGACCACTAGGGGACAGACTGAACAATTGCATATACACACTGTGACCACTAGGGGACACACTGAACAATTGCATATACACACTGTGACCACTAGGGGACACACCGAACAATTGCATATACACACTGTGACCACTAGGGGACACACTGAACAATTGCATATACAGACTGTCACCACTAGGGGACACACTGAACAATTGCATATACACACTGTCACCACTAGGGGACACACTGAACAATTGCATATACAGACTGTCACCACTAGGGGACACACTGAACAATTGCATATACACAGTATGACCACTAGGGGACACACTGAACAATTGCATATACACACTGTCACCACTAGGGGGCACACTGAACAATTGCATATACACAAACAACAGGAATTCTGCAGATGCTGGAAATTCAAGCAACACACATCAAAGTTGCTGGTGAACGCAGCAGGCCAGGCAGCATCTATAGAAAGAGGCGCAGTCGACGTTTCAGGCTGAGACCCTTCGTCAGGACTAACTGAAGGAAGAGTGAGTAAGGGATTTGAAAGCTGGAGGGGGAGGGGGAGATGCAAAATGATAGGAGAAGACAGGAGGGGGAGGGATAGAGCTGAGAGCTGGACAGGTGATAGGCAGAAGGGGATACGAGAGGATCATGGGGGAAGAAAGATGGGGGGAGGGTGACCCAGAGGATGGGCAAGAGGTATATTAAGAGGGACAGAGGGAGAAAAAGGAGAGTGAGAGAAAGAATGTGTGCATGAAAAAGAGTAACAGATGGGGTATAAGGGGGAGGTGGGGCCTAGCGGAAGTTAGAGAAGTCAATGTTCATGCCATCAGGTTGGAGGCTACCCATACGGAATATAAGGTGTTGTTCCTCCAACCTGAGTGTGGCTTCATCTTTACAGTAGAGGAGGCCGTGGATAGACATATCAGAATGGGAATGGGATGTGGAATTAAAATGTGTGGCCACTGGGAGATCCTGCTTTCTCTGGCGGACAGAGCGTAGATGTTCAGCAAAGCGGTCTCCCAGTCTGCGTCGGGTCTCACCAATATATAAAAGGCCACATCGGGAGCACCGGACGCAGTATATCACCCCAGTCGACTCACAGGTGAAGTGATGCCTCACCTGGAAGGACTGTTTGGGGCCCTGAATGGTGGTAAGGGAGGAAGTGTAAGGGCATGTGTAGCACTTGTTCCGCTTACACGGATAAGTGCCAGGAGGGAGATCAGTGGGGAGGGATGGGGGGGACGAATGGACAAGGGAGTTGTGTAGGGAGCGATCCCTGCGGAATGCAGAGAGAGGGGGGAGGGAAAGATATGCTTAGTGGTGGGATCCCGTTGGAGGTGGCGGAAGTTACGGAGAATAATATGTTGGACCCGGAGGCTGGTGGGGTGGTAGGTGAGGACCAGGGGAACCCTATTCCTAGTGGGGTGGTGGGAGGATGGAGTGAGAGCAGATGTACGTGAAATGGGGGAGATGCGTTTAAGAGCAGAGTTGATAGTGGAGGAAGGGAAGCCCCTTTCTTTAAAAAATGAAGACATCTCCCTCGTCCTAGAATGAAAAGCCTCATCCTGAGAGCAGATGCGGCGGAGACGGAGGAATTGCGAGAAGGGGATGGCGTTTTTGCAAGAGACAGGGTGAGAAGAGGAATAGTCCAGATAGCTGTGAGAGTCAGTAGGCTTATAGTAGACATCAGTGGATAAGCTGTCTCCAGAGACAGAGACAGAAAGATCTAGAAAGGGGAGGGAGGTGTCGGAAATGGACCAGGTAAACTTGAGGGCAGGGTGAAAGTTGGAGGCAAAGTTAATAAAGTCAATGAGTTCTGCATGCGTGCAGGAAGCAGCGCCAATGCAGTCGTCGATGTAGCGAAGGAAAAGTGGGGGACAGATACCAGAATAGGCACGGAACATAGATTGTTCCACAAACCCAACAAAAAGGCAGGCATAGCTAGGACCCATACGGGTGCCCATAGCTACACCTTTAGTTTGGAGGAAATGGGAGGAGCAAAAGGAGAAATTGTTAAGAGTAAGGACTAATTCCGCTAGACGGAGCAGAGTGGTGGTAGAGGGGAACTGATTAGGTCTGGAATCCAAAAAGAAGCGTAGAGCTTTGAGACCTTCCTGATGGGGGATGGAAGTATATAAGGACTGGACATCCATGGTGAAAATAAAGTGGTGGGGCCAGGGAACTTAAAATCATCGAAAAGTTTAAGAGCGTGAGAAGTGTCACGAACATAGGTCGGAAGGGATTGAACAAGGGGAGATAAAACCGTGTCGAGGTATGCAGAAATGAGTTCGGTGGGGCAGGAGCAAGCTGAGACAATAGGTCGGCCAGGACAGGCAGGTTTGTGGATCTTGGGTAGGAGGTAGAAACGGGAAGTGCGGGGTGTGGGAACTATAAGGTTCGTAGCAGTGGATGGGAGATCCCCTGAGCGGATAAAGTCGTTGATAGCGTGGGAGACAATGGCCTGGTGCTCCTTAGTGGGGTCACGATCGAGGGGTAAATAAGAGGAGGTATCCGCGAGTTGTCGCTGTGCCTCGGCAAGGTAGAGGTCAGTACGCCAGACTACAACAGCACCCCCTTTATCAGCGGGTTTAATAATAAGGTTAGGATTAGTGCGGAGGGAGTGGAGAGCAGAGCGTTCTGAAGGAGTGAGGTTGGAATGGGGACAAGGTGCGGTGAAGTCGAGACGGTTGATGTCCCGTCGGCAGTTGGCAATAAAGAGATCCAGAGCAGGCGGGGTGTCCATGAAGAAGAGGAGGGTTGAAGACGGGAGAAGGGGTCATCGGTGGGGGTGGAAGAGTCCTTGCCGAAGAAGTAGGCTCGGAGACGGAGACGGCGGAAGAAAAGTTCCGCATCGTGGCGAACACGGAACTCGCTGAGGTGTGGGCGAAGGGGGACAAACGTGAGGCCCTTACTGAGGACAGAGCGTTCTGCCTCCAACAGTTGAAGGTCGGAGGGGATGGTAAAGACCCGGCACGGATGAGAGCTGGGATCAGAGGGGGGAGGGGGGAGGCTGGGGGTGTCAGTGGAGAGGGGAGGGTTGGGGTGAGAGGAAGATGGAGCCTCTGAGGGCCCAGGAGCTGACGGTGGGATCTGAGGAAGACGGGGTTGCAGAGTGGTGGTGGGGGAAGGGGAGACGGGAGTCACAACAGCAGCACATAAAGACCCGGCCTGGAGTTCAAGGCTGGAGTCGCAGTTAAGCTCCCTACACAACTCCCTTGTCCATTCGTCCCCCCCATCCCTCCCCACTGATCTCCCTCCTGGCACTTATCCGTGTAAGCGGAACAAGTGCTACACATGCCCTTACACTTCCTCCCTTACCACCATTCAGGGCCCCAAACAGTCCTTCCAGGTGAGGCAACACTTCACCTGTGAGTCGGCTGGGGTGATATACTGCGTCCGGTGCTCCCGATGTGGCCTTTTATATATTGGCGAGACCCGACGCAGACTGGGAGACCGCTTTGCTGAACATCTACGCTCTGTCCGCCAGAGAAAGCAGGATCTCCCAGTGGCCACACATTTTAATTCCACGTCCCATTCCCATTCTGACATGTCTATCCACGGTCTCCTCTACTGTAAAGATGAAGCCACACTCAGGTTGGAGGAACAACACCTTATATTCCGTATGGGTAGCCTCCAACCTGATGGCATGAACATTGACTTCTCTAACTTCCGCTAGGCCCCACCTCCCCCTCGTACCCCATCTGTTACTCTTTTTCATGCACACATTCTTTCTCTCACTCTCCTTTTTCTCCCTCTGTCCCTCTTAATATACCTCTTGCCCATCCTCTGGGTCACCCCCCCCCGTCTTTCTTCCCCCATGATCCTCTCGTATCCCCTTCTGTCTATCACCTGTCCAGCTCTCGGCTCCATCCCTCCCCCTCCTGTCTTCTCCTATCATTTTGCATTTCCCCCTCCCCCTCCAGCTTTCAAATCCCTTACTCACTCTTCCTTCAGTTAGTCCTGACGAAGGGTCTCGGCCTGAAACGTCGACTGCGCCTCTTCCTATAGATGCTGCCTGGCCTGCTGCGTTCACCAGCAACTTTGATGTGTGTTAATTGCATATACACACTGTGACCACTAGGGGACACACTGAACAATTGCATATACACACTGTCACCACTAGGGGACACACTGAACAATTGCATATACACACTGTGACCAGTAGGAAACATACTAAGCAGTCACATGTATATAAGTAGTTATATAAAACACTACCATGCAATTATTAAGCTGAAAATAAAATAGCAATTAGTCTAATCCAAAAAAACACATATCACTGAGATTAATATGGTGTACATAATTTCTATACATATTACATCATATTTATAATCTCTTTGGCTCTCTGTTTGGCTTGGACCACCTGGACAACAATACCTGTGTCAAGAGAAAAATGGTTGGCTATGGGTTATGTAAGAGGGAAGGGTTAGATTGATTATGGAGTAGGTTTATATAGGTCGACATAATATGCTGGGACAAAGGGCCTGTACTGTATGTTCTGGTAACATTACACGCCCCATTCCCATCGGCGACATGGGGAGGGGTTCTACGTAGCATTAACACCAGGACCACTAATCTCAAAAACAGTTACTTTCCCCAAGCAGAAAGGCTCATCACAGCTCCACCCACTAACCCACCCCTCCAAACCCCCAACTACCATTACTTTATCATTTCCTGTCAGAGTCACCTTATGTACAGACACTCCTGTGCCTAACGGCACTTTATGGACATACAATCAATGTGCATATAAGCTATCTTATGTATTTGTATTTTTTGTGTTTTTATTATTGTGTTCTTTATTTTATTGTGGTTTTTTTCATGCTGCATCGGATCCGAAGTAACAATTATTTTTTTCTCCTTTACATTTGTGCACTGGAAATGACATTAAACAATCTCAAATGGTTTCTCTCTCCTCAGATGCTGCCTGACCTGTTGAGTGTTTTGAACCTTGTTCCAGGTTTCGGACAAAGACAGTTGTGTTTTCTTACTTGATTTTCACAGATTACTCACAATCAGATCAGCCTTCTGGGTCAGCAGCTCATCGATCTGATGCCTGAACTCCCGCTTGTCCCTCTCCAACTTCTCAATCTACACAACAAACAAAATGTGAGTAAAACGCAAAGTGACACCATTAATCCAAAGCCAAACACAACACAGAACTCAGAACAGTACAGACCCTTCAACCAATAATGTTGCCCCAACCTTCTAACCTACTCTAAGGTCAATCTGATCCTTCCCTCCCACATAACCCTCCATTTTTCTATCATCCACGTAAGAGTCTCTCCGACTTTCCTAACCCCTCTCCGTCACCACTGGTAAGGTGTTCCACACACCCACCACTCTTTGTGTCGATACATTGCCTCTGGCATGCCCGCTATACTATCCTCCAATCACTTTAAAATTATGCTCCCTTGTATTAGCCACTTTAACTTTATTAACCATGGTTTAAGAAGTTGTATGGATTGTTAGTCTCTATTAATAAGGGGACTAAGTTCAACAGCCGTGAGGTAATGTTGCAGCTCTATAAAACCCTGGTTAAGTCACACTTGGAGTATTGTGTTCAGTTCTGGTCACCTCATTATAGGAAGGATGTGGAAGCTTTAGAGAGGGTGCAGAGGAGATTTACCAGGATGCTGCCTGGATTAGCGAGTTTAGGCTATAAAAAAAGGCTGAACAAATTAGAATTGTTTTCGCTGGAGCATCTGAGACCAAGTAGTAACCTAACAGAAATTTATAAGATTATCAGAGCCAGACAGAGGGCAGAGATTCTTTTCCCTCACCCACCCTCTCCCCGGGGAGAAAATGTCAAATACTAAAGAGCAGTGGTGGGGGGGGGGGGGTTAATGAAGATTTATGGAGCAGATATTGTTTCTACACAGAATGGTAGGTGCTTGGGAAGGTAGTGGAGGCAGATACAACAGGCTTTCAGACAGAGACATGAACAGACAGTGAATGGAGGGATAGGACCACAGAAGATGTACAGTTTAAAATGGCATTGTGCTCAGCAAAAGAGGCTGGTACTGTACTGTACTGCCTGATGTTCAACTGCTCAGAACCACAACCAGAATCAGGTTTAATAGTGTAGAGTCATAGAGAAGTACAGCACAGAAACAAGCCCTTCGCCCATCCAGTCCATGCCAGAGCTATTTAAACTACCTACTCCCATCGACCTGCACCGTGACCATAGGCCTCCATACCCCTACCATCCATGAACCTATCCAAACTTCTCTCAAATGTTGAAATCAAGTTTGCATGCACCACTTGTACTAGCAGCACCGTCTATACTCACACAACCCCCTGAGTGAAGAGGTTTCCCCTCATGTTTCCCTTAAACTGTTCACCTTTCACCCTTAACCCATGACCTCTGGTTGTAGTCCCACCCAACCTCAGTGGCAAAAGACTGCCCGCAGTTACCCTATCTATACCCCTCCCAATCACTGTTATGTAAGTTGTGAAGCTTGTTGTTTTGGGGCAGTTGAACAACTGATGGTCCCCTCATGCTTACTTTGTTTTTTCCACAGAGTGGTGGGTGTATGGGACTCACTTACTAGATGATACAAAATGGAGGGAAGCATTAGATTGACCTAGTTTAAACATTGTGGGCCGAAGGGCCTGTACTGTGTTGTACTTTTTCTATGTCCACCCACAGGCCAAGCCATTGGGTATATTTAAAGCAGATGTTGATAGTTCTTGATTAGTCAGGGCATCAGCGGTTATGGGGAATAAGGTTGAGAGGGATAATAAATCAGCCATGGTGGACTGGTGGAGCAGACTAACTGGGCCAAAATGGCCTCATTCTGCTCCTGTGTCTTATGGTCTTCACCATCCGTCATCTCCTCTGCTTCCTACTCTGACATTTTTTTCTCTTTCTCAATGGTGATAAACAATCCCAGATCTAAAACATCAACTGTTTCTCTCCACAGAGGCCGACTGTCATCTTGAGTGTTCAAAGTTCAAAGTACATTTATTATCAAAGTATATATATAGTATATCACCTTGAAATTCACCTTGCAGGCAGCCACAAAACAAAGTAACACATTAGAACCCGTTTAAAGAAAAAAAAACGCACAACAAGAGCATCAAATACCCATTGTGTGAAAACTAACATCAATCGCAGATTCCACCAAAGTCACTTCAGTGGAAAGAGTGTTTCCAGCGTTTTACTGCAGATTTCCAGCACCTGCATATCTTACTGATTTTCATCCATGATGCACACATCGGGGTGGGATGGAAATGTCCCCACGTACCAGACGAATTCAATGACAATAGCCCTCGAGAAGCTCAACCCTGTACGTTTGATTGGTGTTGCATCCACCCCCACAAACACAGCCTCCTCCCACTGACAGAGGCCAGGAAGGAAAACAGAGACAGGGAGAAGAGAGACTTAAAAACACTGGGGATGATTTTTAAAATTAAACATTGAACTACTGAATTAAAAGGAGAGGTTGGCCAGGCCAGGTCTTTATTCCTTGGAACTACTTGGAGATACTTGGAGTATTGTGAGCAATTTTGGGCCACTAATCTAAGAAAAACTGTCATTGGAGAGGATCCGGGGGAGGTTAAAGAGAATAGAACATAGAACATAGAATAGTACAGCACAGTACAGGCCCTCCGGCCCACAATGTTGTGCCGACCCTCAAACCCTGCCTCCCATATAAGCCCCCCACCTTAAATTCCTCCATATACCTGTCTAGTAGACTCTTAAACTTCACTAGTGTATCTGCCTCCACCACTGACTCAGGCAGTGCATTCCATGCACCAACCACTCTCTGAGTAAAAAACCTTCCTCTAATATCCCCCTTCAACTTCCCACCCCTTACCTTAAAGCCATGTCCTCTTATATTGAGCAGTGGTGCCCTGGGGAAGAGGCGCTGGCTATCCACTCTATCTATTCCTCTTATTATCTTGTACACCTCTATCATGTCTCCTCTCATCCTCCTTCTCTCCAAAGAGTAAAGCCCTAGCTCCCTTAATCTCTGAATGATTCTGAAAATGAAAGGGTTAACCCATGATGGCTCTGGGCCTATACTCACTGGAGTTTAGAAGAATGCGGGGAGGGGGATTTCATTGAAACCTATCAAATATTGAAAGGTCTAGACAGAGTGGATGTGGAGGGAATGTTTCCTATAAGAGTCTAGGACCAGAGGACACAGATAGAGTGGATGGGGAGAGGATATTTCCTATAGTAGGAGAGTCTAGGACCAGAGGACACAGATAGAGTGGATGGGGAGAGGATATTTCCTATAGTAGGAGAGTCTAGGACCAGAGGACACAGACAGAGTGGATGTGGAGAGGATATTTCCTATAGCAGGAGAGTCTAGGACCAGAGGACACAGACAGAGTGGATGTGGAGAGAATGTTTCCTATAGTCGGAGAGTCTAGGACCAGAGGACACAGATAGAGTGGATGTGGAGAGGATGTTTCCTATAGTGGGGAAGTCCAGGACCAGAGGACACAGATAGAGTGGATGTGGAGAGAATGTTTCCTATAGTCGGAGAGTCTAGGACCAGAGGACACAGACAGAGTGGATGTGGAGAGGATGTTTCCTATAGTGGGGGAGTCTAGGACCAGAGGACACAGATAGAGTGGATGTGGAGAGGATGTTTCCTATAGTGGGGGAGTCTAGGACCAGAGGACACAGATAGAGTGGATGTGGAGAGGATGTTTCCTATAGTGGGGGAGTCTAGGACCAGAGGACACAGATAGAGTGGATGTGGAGAGGATGTTTCCTATAGTGGGGTATCTAGGACCAGAGGACACAGATAGAGTGGATGTGGAGAGGATGTTTCCTATAGTGGGGGAGTCTAGGACCAGAGGACACAGATAGAGTGGATGTGGAGAGGATGTTTCCTATAGTGGGGGAGTCTAGGACCAGAGGACTCAACCTCAGAATATAAGGGTGCCCCTTTGGAACAGAGCTGAGAAGGTATTTCTTTAGCCAGAGTATGGTAAATCTGTGTAATTCATGGCCATGGAGACTGCAAAGAGCAAGTTATTGTGTATATTTAAAGCAGAGATTGATTAGTCAGGGCATCAAAAGTTGCAGGGAAAAGGCAGAAGAATGGGGTTGAGAGGGATAATAAATGAGCCATGATGCAATGATGAAGCAGACTCGATGGGCTGAATGGCCTAATTCTGCTTCTATGTCTTATGGTCTAACTGGGAAAGGGGGGGGGGAATATGTTTAAAATTATGAGAGGCATGGATAAGGTGGACAGGAACAGTGTAATCCCTAGGGTAGAGGAGTCCAAAACTAGAGGGACAGGTTTAGGATGAGAGGGGAAAGACTTAAAAGTAAGGGGCAATATTTTCACACAGAGTGTGGTGGGTGTGTGAAATGAGCTGCCAGAGGAAGTGGTTGAGGCAGGTACAACATTATCATTTAAGAAACACTTGAATCAGTACATGGAGGGATGGGACTTGGGGGGATATGGCCAGGAAATTAAGACTAGCTGGGTGGGCATGGTGGTCGGCATGGGCTAGAGAGGCCAAAGGGCCTGAATCAGTGCTGTATTGCTCTCTGATACTCTGACTGAAATCCAGTGATTGCTCTCTGATACTCTGACTGAAATCCAGTGATCGCTCTCTGATATTCTGACTGAAATCCAGTGATTGCTCTCTGATACTCTGACTGAAATCCAGTGATTGCTCTCTGATACTCTGAGTGAAATCCAGTGATTGCTCTCTGATACTCTGACTGAAATCCAGTGATGGCTCTCTGATACTCTGACTGAAATCCAGTGATGGCTCTCTGATACTCTGACTGAACTCCAGTGATTACTCTCTGGTACTCTGACTGAAATCCAGTGATTGCTCTCTGGTACTCTGACTGAAATCCAGTGATTGCTCTCTGATACTCTGACTGAAATCCAGTGATGGCTCTCTGATACTCTGACTGAACTCCAGTGATTACTCTCTGGTACTCTGACTGAACTCCAGTGATTACTCTCTGGTACTCTGACTGAAATCCAGTGAACAATAGGAGGCCATAAGACATAGGAGCAGAATTAGGCCATTTGACCCATCGAATCTGCTTCACCATTCCATCATGGTTGATTTATTATTCCCCTTAATCTCATTCTCCTGCCTTTCCCAGTAATATGTGAAGAGAAGCATAGAAATGACCGATAAAAAATGAACCTCAAAAGCTGAAGGCATCAAACACTTGGCTGTGCATTTTTTTCTGTAGCTAACATTGAAATGTGACAATATCACAGGGTAGCCACTACAATCTCTGCCAATACATGAAGGAAGTGCACCTACCTTTCCAGATGCTGACCACAACTGAGCAACCACAGCCTCCTTCTCCTTCTTCTACAAAAATAAATTCAGTTGCATTTCAGAGCAAGTAAATTTCAACCATTTCTTAGGTAATGGAACAGTCTATATTTGCTTCAAGCAAGACCTGAAACATATTCCCTAGCAAGTAACAAACACAAGAGATTCTGCAGTTGAGCATCTTCGCTCCATCGGTAACAATCAGTCTTTCCCGGTAGCCCACCATTTGAATTCCAATTCCCATACCCATTCCGACATGTTGGATCATTGCCTCCTCTACAGAAACAATGAAGCCACTCTCAGGTTGGAGGAATAACACCTCATATTCTATTTGGGTAACCTTCAACCTGATGGCATGAACATTGATTTCTTGATCTTCCAGTAACTTTCCCCCTCCCTATTCCCAGTTCCTCCGTTTCCGCCGCATCCGCTCCCAGGACGAGGCTTTCCGTTCCAGGACATCTCAAATGTCCTCTTTCTTTAAGGATCGTGGTTTCCCTTCTGCGTCATCAATGATACCCTCACCCGCATCTCCTCTATTTCCCGCACTTCGACCCTCACCCCATCCTCCCGCCACCACAACAGGGACAGAGTTCCCCTTGTCCTCACCTACCACCCCACCAGCATCTGGATCCAGCACATTATCCTCCGCAACTTCCGCCACCTTCAACAGGGCCCCACCACTAAGCACATCTTTCCCTCTCCACCCCTCTCCGCTTTCCGCAGGGATCGGTCCCTCCGCGACTCCCTGATCCATACGTCCCTCCCCACAGATCTCCCACCCGGCACTTATCCCTGTAAGCATAAATGCTACACCTGTCCCTACACCTCCTCTCTTGCCACCATTCAGGGCCCCAAACAGTCCTTCCAGGTGAGGCAACACTTCACTTGTGAGTCTGTTGGGGTCATCTATTGCATCCGGTGCTCCCGGTGCGGCCTCCTCTACATCGGTGAAACCCGACGCAGATTGGGGGACTGCTTCGTCAAGCACCTCCGCTCCGTCTGCCACAACAGACAGGATCTCCCAGTAGCCACCCACTTCAACTCTGCTTCCCACACCCATTCAGATATGTCCATTCGTGGCCTCCTCTACTGCCATGATGAGGCTAAACTCAGGTTGGAGGAGCAACACCTCATATACCGTCTAGGTAGTCTCCATCCCATTTCCCCCGGGATCAATAAAGTACAACTACTACTATGACTAGCCCCTTGGTATGAACATAGAATTCTCCAACTTCTGGTAATTCCCTCTCCCTCCCTTCCTCTATCCCTATGTCACTCTGCCCCCTCCCCCAGCTGCCTATCACCTCCCTCATGGTTTCGCCTCCTTCTACTACCCATTGTGTTTTCCCCTATTCCTTCTTCACCTTTCCTGCCTATCACCTCCCTGCCTCCCTTCCCCCACCACTTTATCTTTCCCCTTACTGGTTTTTCACCTGGAACCTACCAGCCTTCTCTTTCCCACCCTCCCCCCACCTTCTTTATAGGGCCTCTGCCCCCTTCCCTCTACAGTCCTGACGAAGGGTCCCGGCCCGAAACGTCGACTGATCTTTTCCACGGATGCTGCCCA
Organism: Mobula hypostoma; assembly: GCF_963921235.1. NCBI lineage: Eukaryota > Metazoa > Chordata > Chondrichthyes > Myliobatiformes > Myliobatidae > Mobula > Mobula hypostoma. The sequence continues at coordinate 2,042,035 of NC_086107.1, forward strand.
ACCTGCTGAGTTCCTCCAGCCTGTTGTGAGTGTAACTTTTCCCCTCCCCCTTCCCTCTTCTTCAATTCCCCTTCTGGCTCCTCTCATACTTCTCCTCACATGCCTACCAGCTTTCCCTGGCCCACTCCCACTCTGGCACCCTCTCACCTCATCTCTTCTCCTCACCTGCCTATTACCTCGAGGTAAAGGAGCCATTAGGAGGTAGTGTCCATGATATGATAAGTTTTAATCTACAATTTGAGAGGGAGAAGGGAAAATCGGAAGTGTCAGTGTTACAGTTGAACAAAGGGGACTATGGAGCCATGAGGGAGGAGCTGGCCAAAGTTGTGGAAAGATAGCCTAGCAGGGATGACAGTGGAACAACAATGGCAGGTATTTCTGGGAATAATACAGAAGATGCAGGATCAGTTCATTCCAAAGAGGAAGAAAGATCCTAAGGGGAGTAAGGGGAGGCTGTGGCTGACAAGAGAAGTAATGGACAATACAAAAATAAAAGAGAGGAAGTATAACATAGCAAAGACGAGTGGGAAGCCGGAGGACTGGGAAACTTTTAAAGAGCAACAGAGGATAACTGAAAAGGCAATACGGGAAGAAAAGATGAGATACGAAGGCAAGCTAGCCAAGAATATAAAGGAGGATAGTAAAAGCTTCTTTAGGTACGTGAAGAGGGAAAAATTAGTTAAGACCAAAGTTGGGCCCTTGAAGACAGAACCTGGTGAATTTATTATGGGGAACAAGGAAATGGCAGACGAGTTGAACAGGTACTTTGGATCTGTCTTCACTGGGGAAGACACAAACAATCTCCCAGATGTAATAGTGGTCGGAAGACCTAGGGTAACGGAGGAACTGAAGGAGATTCACATTAGGAGATTCACAGAAAATGGTGTTGGATAGACTGACGAGACTGAAGACTGATAAATTCCCAGGGCCTGATGGTCTGCACCCCAGGGTGTTTAAGGAGGTGGCTCTAGAAATCGTGGACGCATTGGTAATCATTTTCCAATGTTCTATAGATTAAGGAGCAGTTCCTGAGGACTGTAGGGTAGCTAATATTATCCCACTTTTTAAGAAAGGAGGGAGAGAGAAAACAGGGAACTATAGACCAGTTAGCCTGACATCAGTGGTGCGGAAGATGCTGGAGTCAATTATAAAGGATGAAATAGTGGCACATTTGGATAGCAGTAACAGGATCAGTCCGAGACTGCATGGATTTACGAAGGGGAAATCATGCTTGACTAATCTTCTGGAATTTTTTGAGGATGTAACTATGAAAATGGACAAGGGAGAGCCAGTGGATGTAGTGTACCCGGACCTTCAGAAAACCTTTGATAAGGTCCCACATAGGAGATTAGTGGGCAAAATTAGAGCACATGGTATTGGGGTAGGGTACTGACATAGATAGAAAATTGGTTGGCAGACAGGAAACAAAGAGTAGGGATTAACGGGTCCTTTTCGGAATGGCAGGCGGTGACTAGTGGGATACCACAAGGCTCGGTGATGGGACCGTAGCTATTTACAATATACGTTAGTGATTTAGATGAAGGGATTAAAAGTAACGTAAGCAAATTTACAGATGACACAAAGCAGGGTGGCAGTGTGAAATGTGTGGAGGATGTTGCGATAATGCAGGATGACTTGGACAGGCTGGGTGAGTGGGCAGATGCATGGCAGGTGCAGTTTAATGTGGATAAATGTGAGGTTATCCACTTTGGTGGCAAGAACAGGAAGGCAGATTACTATTTGAATGGTGTCAGGTTAGGAAAAGGGGAAGTACAACGAGATCTAGGTGTCCTTGTTCATCAGTCACTGAAAGTAAGCATGCAGGTACAGCAGGCAGTGAAGAAAGCTAATGGCATGCTGGCCTTCTTAACAAGGGGAGTTGAGTATAGGAGCAAAGAGGTCCTTCTGCAGTTGTACAGGGCCCTGGTGAGCCCACACCTGGAGTATTGTGTACAGTTTTGGTCTCCAAATTTGAGGAAGGAAATTCTTGCTATTGAGGGAGTGCAGCGTAGGTTCACAAGGTTAATTCCCGGGACGGCGGGACTGTCATATGTTGAAAGATTGGAGTGACTGGGCTTGTATACTCTGTAGTTTAGAAGGATGAGAGGGGATCTTATTGAAACATATAAGATTATTAAGGGATTGGACACGCTAGAGCCAGGAAACATGTTCCCGATGTTGGGGGAGTCCAGAACCAGAGGCCACAATTTGAGAATAAAGGGTAGGCCATTTAGAACGGAGTTGAGGAAAAACTTTTTCACCCAGAGAGTCGTGGATCTGTGGAATGCTCTGCCCCAGAAGGCAGTGGAGGCCAATTCTCTGGATGCTTTCAAGAAAGAGTTAGATAGAGCTCATAAAGACAGCGGAGTGAAGGGATATGGGGAGAAGGCAGGAACAGGGTACTGATTGTGGATGATCAGCCATGATCACAGTGAATGGCGGTGCTGGCTCAAAGGGCCGAATGGCCTACTCCTGCACCTATTGTCTATTGTCTATTGTACCTTTTTCTTCCCTTTCTCCCATGGTCCACTCTCCTCTCCTATCAGAATCCTTCTTCTCCAGCCCTTTGCCTCTTCCACATCACCTCCCAGCTTCTAACCATCTCTCCTCACCCACCCACCCGCCTTCCCCCTCACCTATCACTTGCCAGCTTGTACTCCTCTCCCTCCACCCACATTCTTATTCTCACTTCTTCCACCTTCATTTTCCAGTCCTGATGAAGGGTCTTGGCCTGAAACATTGACAGTTTATTCCCTGACCTACTGAGATCCTCCAGCACTTTGTGTGTGGACCAGTTTAAGAATGCAACATAGTTTTAGGCTTCCCACACAGGGAAAACATCATCACTATGAGGAGCATTTGATGGCTCTGTGCCTGTACCGGCTGGAGTTTAGAGGAATGAAAGGGGATCTCATTGAAACCTATTGAATATTGAAAGACCTGGATAGAGTGGATGTGGAGAGGATGTTTCCTATAGTGGGTGAGCCTAGGACCAAGAGGTACACTGTCAGAAAAAAGTGACATCCATTTAGACCAGAGACGAGGAGGAACTTCTTTAGTCAGAGGGTAGTGAATCTGGAATTCATTGCCACAGACAGCTGTGGAAGCCAAGTCATCGAGTATATTTAAAGCAGAGGTTGATAGGTTCTTGATTAATCAAGGTGTTAAAAGTTACGGGGAGAAGGCAGGAGAGTCGGATTGCAAGGGAAAACAGATCAGCCTTGATGGAATGGTGGAGCAGATTTGATGGGCCAAGTGGCCTAATTCTGCTCCTGTATCTTATGGTCTTATGGTCACTACATCTACACCATCCTCTGTCAGGATATTACAATGAGATTGCCTCTCATTTCTCTAAAGCCTGCTCACCATCAACCAACCCAACCCGCATAATCTCTGCTTCCTCAGGAGCTAAAGAAATGTGCCATGTCTCCATTGACTCTCAAAGTTTTTATCGATGCACCATAGAAAGTAGCATGTCTGGATACATCACAATTTGGCACAGCAACTGCTCTGCATGTGACTGCAAGAAACTGCAGAGAGTTGTGGACAGAGCTCAGCACATCACAGTAACCGATCTCCCTTCCAGTCTTTGTCAATTCTTCTCACTGCCTCAGTACAGCAGCCAGCATAATCAAAGACCCCCACCCCAGACATTCTCTCGTCTCCCCCTTCCGTTGGGCAGAAGATACAGAAGCCTAAAAGCGCATCCCACCAGGTTAGACACTCTAACTCCCCGGAGTATGGATAGCTGGTGCGTCCCCTTTAAAGATTCAGGACCGTCCTACTAATTAGCAATCATGCTTTGGGCACCAAGAACTGAGTATTTAAAGAGCACCTGAAATAAGGTTCAGTGCTCATGGCAGTAGTGCACCATTAAGCTGGATGCCAACCGCCGTAAAACAAGATACAGACAGACGGGTTCAGTGCTCAATCGTAAGCCCTACTGGTGATTTCACCGAGTTCTTGATACCGTGTCTTCTCCATCCTTGCTTCGGATACTCCGGCAATTGGGTCCAAACCATCCTCGTCAAGAACTCTCGTCACCCAGCCCCTCCTGGCCCAATGATCCGCACTGCCCAGCAACCCGCCGATTCAACCCTAACAAACCCGACGCCATTCCACAGGTCCAGACGCGCGATGAAGACCTGGCACTCCATAGGTCTCGAAGCGCTATCCTGGAAGAAACAGAGCGCCACCCAAAACACTGAACCTTTAGAACTGTGAAGTTAGTTATGAACTGTTACTGTGAAAGCATGTTTATTTGGAATATGGGTTTATGGAAGGGAAATTGAATGTTTTGTACATATACAGTTTTATGTTGCAGTAATCGAAAGGGGGAAGAAGTGTAATGTATGGATCTATTTCTTTTAGAGCAATGACACCCCCCCCTCTTAGCACTACATATTGATCTGTTGTCTACGTATGCATATTATTCTCTCTCTCTCTCTCTTGCTGCAATGTGAATACACCAGTTAAAGCCATCTCCCGTGTGTGTGCTTTTATTTATTTGATATGTAGTCGTGCACAGACACAAGTTACTATTTCAGAGGACCTCTCTTAGACTCGACAAATAATTTCAATTATGAATAAAGCGCGGCAGCGGCTATACTTAGGAGTTTGCGAAGTTTCAGCATAACATCTAAAACTATGATAACCTTCTATAGATGTGTGGTGGAGAGTATATTGACTGGCTGCATCACAGCCTGGAGTGGAAACACCAATGACCTTTAATGGAAGATTCTACAAGAAGTCATGGATATAGCCCAATCTATCACGGGTAAAGGCCTCCCCATCATTCAGCACATCAACACAAAGCGCTGTAGCAGGAAAGCAGCATCCATTATCAGGGACCCCCACCACCCAAGAAGACATGCTCTCTTCTCACTGCTGCCATCAGACAGGAGATGTAGGAGCCTCAGGACTCACACCACCAGGTTCAGGAACAGTTATTACTTGTCAGCCATCAGCCTGGTGTGAAGTGGATAACTTCACTCAACTTCACTTGCCACATCATCGAATTGTTCCCACAATCTATGGGCTCATTTTCAAGGACTCTTCATCTCATGTTCTGCATATTTATTGCTTATTATTATTCTTTCTTTCTTTCTGCATTTGTACAATTTGTTTTTTTTTTGCACATTGATTGAACACCCAAGTTGGCGTGGTCTTTCATTGATTCTATTATGGTTATTATCCTATTATAAACTTACTGAAAATGCCAAAAGAAAGTGAATCTGGAATTGGTCTATCCATACCAGCTCTTTGCACTGTGTCCCCAGCTGATGGACTCTCTCCCTGGCATCTCTTCCTGCGCTCCTTGCATCTTCTAACTCCTCCACCATCGTGTGCATGCTGTGAAGTGTCCTTTGAGAACTGAAAACAACACACAACTTCACCCCTCTCACAGAGTAAACAGTCTTAAACCCTTTGTTTTTTTGCCACCGTAAGTCAGTGGCCAAAGTTTGGGGTAAAGATCAGTTGAGTCTCAAAGGCACTTAGGAGCCTTGTCCAAGTTTCATCCAAAGTATTGCAACATAGAAAAGTCCTCAGTGGTGAAGCTGGCAGAAGACGATGACACATCACAATGGCAATGAAGGCTGCAACATTGAAGGGACCCCAGGTGTCTTGCATTCTGTGCCACCAGACCCTAACCTCAATCTGTCAAGGACTGTGTGGAGCCTGCCTGCCTGTCCCTTCCCACGTTAAACAAAGTTACACACAGGTGTTCTCCACTAAGGAAATCCACCCCAATATCCTGGCTATGTGGATCCCGACCAGCCTCTACCATCGCCTGAGGACCCACCAATAGACAACCTCTTGTGAGAACATCACACTCAACTCAAGTGATTGCTATAGGGACTACTGGACAGAAACAGAGCCTTCAGCCCAACTCATCCACACCAACTGTGTTGCCCAACAAGTGAGTCCCACCTGCCCGCATTTAGCCCACAGACCTCCAAACTTCTCCTATCCTTGTAAAGATTAGAGATTAGCTTCAGTTGTCACATGAACGTCAAAACAAACAGCAAAATGCATTGTTTGTGTCAAATCAAATCAGTGAGGATGTACAATGGGCAGCCCACAAGTGTCTCAATGCTTCTGACATCATTATAGCATGTCCACAAATTAGTAACCCAAACCCATATGTCTTTGGAATATGGGAGGAAACTGGAGCACCCGGAGGAAACCCACGTAATCACGGGGAGAACGTACAAACTCCCTACAGACAGTGGCGGGAATTGAACCCCAATCTTACAGCAAACACTGTATTTATGTTACACTAACCACTACACTACGCTACCCTGCAACAGTACTTCTGTACCTATCTCGATGGCACTGCTGATGTGCCCACCACAACCACTGCTTCTGGCAGCTCATTCCAAATACGCACCACACTTTGTGTGAATAGGCCTAATCTGAAGTATTATGTCGACTACCGACAGGAAAGATATCAACAAAATTGAAAGAGTGCAGAGAAAAACTTACAAGGACGTTGCCAGGACTTGAGGTCCTGAGTTCTAGGGATAGTTGGATAGGTTCGGACTTTATTCCCTGGTACGTAGGAGAATGAGGCAGGATTTGATAGAGGTATACAAAAATACGAGGGGTATAGATAGGGTAAATGCAAGCAGGCTTTTTCCACTGAGGTTGGGTGGGACTACAACTAGAGGTCATGGGTTAAGGGTGAAAGGTGAAATGCTTAAGGCGAACATGAGGAGGAACCTCTAAACTCAGAGGATGGTGAGAGTGTGGAATGCTGTGCAAGTGAGCTCAATTTCAACGCTTCAGAGAAGTGTGGATAGGTACATGGATGGCAGGGTTATGGAGAGCTATGGTTCACGTGCAGTATGATGGGAGTAGGCAGCTTAAATGGTTTTGGTTCAGACTAGATGGGCTGAAGGAGCCTCTTTCTATGTTGTAATGTTCCATGACTTGAAGAAGCTGCCTCTGACGTCCTTTGTAAATTCCCCACCAAGCATCTTGAATCTGTGCCCTCGTGTTTTTAGCACATCCCACTGAGATTAAAAAATGAGTGTTGCATTTCTGATGCCAAGCCCGTGTGGTGGGGTCACTTCTTCTTCTTTTGACCTTCAATGGCGGTTGGCACTCCAACTTAAAGGTGAATTACTGCTGCCAACTGGACTTGGCACACATCAGCTAGAGATGTTTGAGTTCAGTTCTAGTCAAGCTATACGGGGAACATAAGTTAAATAATGAGCAGAAGTTGCGTAAACCAGGTCTAGTTATTAGGAGTTTTATAAATGGGGTATTTAAATTGATTGGTTAGACTACACAGGGGTAAAATAAATCCCCATTTGGTGGCAAGCAGAACATACAGAAGGTGTAACTATAACCAGCTCATACACAGAACTTCCTCACACAGAGACAGGGGTGAGGGCGGCAGCAACTTGCACTTGTCACCAGAAAGTCCCTGTGCAGGCAAAGCCCAAAACTGACAGCAGGTCACACTGAGGGAGGGGTGGTACTGAGGGAGGGTCACACTGTGGGAGGGGTGGTACTGAGGGAGAGTCACACTGAGGGAGGGGTGGTACTGAGGGAGGGTCACACTGTGGGAGGGGTGGTACTGAGGGACGGTCACGCTGTGGGAGGAGTGGTACTGAGGGAGGGTCACACTGTGGGAGGGGTGGTTCTGCAGGAGGGTCACACTGTGGGAGGGGTGGTACTGAGGGAGGGTCACTCTGTGGGAGGGGTGGTACCAAGTGAGGGTCACATTGTGGGAGGGGTGGTCCTGAGGGAGGGTCACTCTGTGGGAGGGGTGGTACTGAGGGAGGGTCACACTGAGGAACGGGTGGTACTGAGTGAGGGTCACACTGTGGGAGGGGTGGTACTGAGGGAGGGTCACGCTGTGGGAGGGGTGGTACTGAGGGAGGGTCACACTGTGGGAGGAGTGGTACTGAGGGAGGGTCACACTGTGGGAGGGGTGGTTCTGCAGGAGGGTCACACTGTGGGGTGGGTGGTACTGAGGGAGGGTCACACTGAGAGGGGGTGGTACTGAGGGAGGGTCACACTGTGGGGAGGATCGCATTGTGGGAAGAATTTCTCGGAGTTACCTTATCAGTTGGTTCTTCACCTTTGTCAGCTCCTTCGTCAACTGCAAGTTCGTCTCATCCGACAGTTCCAAGGCTTTCTGGAGGCTGGTGTTCTGTTCCCGCAACTTCTTATTTGCATATTTTAGATCCGCCATCTTGTTGATTAATTCACTGGCCTCTCTTTGGAGAAAAGCAGAATAGATCAATTTTTAAATTCTGGTGATTTTCTAGAGAAGTGTTTGGAAGATTTTAGGAGGATTTGTTACTGTTACGGTGCAAAATGCTGGGAGAATGAGATCAGGTCTCACGGCGTAGAAGGTGGTCGAGGAGAGAGCAGAGATATGGCAATCATGACTTTAGTGCTCATACAAAATCATGAGGGGTTTTAATGTGGTAAAAGGATTGGGGTGGGGGTCAATAACCAGGGGACTTGCAGAAGGGAAGAAAAGGAATTTTTTTTCATAAAATCATGAGGCACATGGGGTGAAATTAGACCACTTGGCTATCGAATCTACTCCACCATTCCATTATTCTGCTGCCTTCTCCCTGCAACCTTTAATGTTCTGACTTATCAAGAACCTATCAACCTCTGCTTTAAAAATATCCAATGACTTGGCCACAGATTCACGACCCTCTAGCTGATAAAATTCCATAAGGCATCAGACCAAAGGATATAGGAGCAGAATTAGGGGATTTGGCCCACTTGAGTCTGCTCTGCCATTTCATCATGGCTGATCAAATTTTCCTCTCAGCTCCAATCTCCTGCCTTCTTCCTGTCTCCCTTCATGCCCTGACCATTTAAGAATCCAACAATGTTTGACTTAAACAAACACAAAGACCTGGCCTCCACAGCTGCCTGTGGCAAAAATTCCACAGATTCACCACTCTCTAGCTAAAGAGATTCCTTCTCATCTCCATTCTAAAAGGACACCCCTCTATTCTGAGGCTGTGTCCTCTGGTCTTAGACTCTCCCACCATAGGAAACATCATTTTCTGAATTCCAGTAAATACAGGCCCAGAGCCATAAGCTCTTCATATGACAAGCCATTCAATCCTGGAATCATTTTTGTGAACCTCCTTTCCACCCTCTCCGGTTTCAGCACACCCTTTCTAAGATATGAGGGCTGAGACCTGTTCACAATACTCCAAGTGAGGCCTCACCAGTGCTTTATAACTACTCAATATTACCTCCTTGCTTTTATAATCTAGTCCGCTTGAAATGAAAGCTAACATTGTATTTGCCTTCCTCACCACAGACCCAACCTGCAAATTAACCTTTAGGAAATCCTGCACAAGTCCCTTTACATCTCATTTTATTGTATTTTCTCTCCATTACCTGCCTGTTTGTCGGCTACGTGAAGCAATCTATGTTCCAAGCCTACACTGGTGACCGTCCCGCACTTTTTCTACGCTACATTAATGCTGCTTCCTGCACCAATGCAGAACTCATCAACTTCATCCACTTTGTCTCCAGCTTCCACCCTGCCCTCAAATTTACCCAGTCTACTTCTGACTCCTCCCTCCCCTTTCTCGATCTCTCTGTCTCTATCTATGGAGACAGCTTATTTATTGACGTCTATTATAAACCCACGGACTCTGACAGCTACCTGGATGATACAAAGATTAGTGGAGGCACAGGTAGTGTTGAGGAAACGGGAAGGCTGCAGAAGGACTTAGACAGATTTGGAGAATGGGCAAGAAAGTGCAAATGAAATACAATGTTGGAAAATGTATGGTCATACACTTTGGTAGTAGTATTTTCTAAACAGGGAGAAAATCCAAAAATCTGAGATGCAAAGGGACTTCAAAGTCTTTTTGCAGAACTCCCTAAAGGTTAACTTGCAGGTTGAGTCAGCGGTGAGGAAGGCAAATGCCATGTTAGCATTCATTTTAAGAGGTCTAGAATACAAGAGTAAGGATGTGGTGCTGAGGCTTTATGAGGTACTAGTGAGGTCTCACCTTGAGTATTGTGAACAGTTTTGGGCCCCTCATCTTAGAAAAGATGTGCTGGCATTGGAGAGGGTCCAGAGGAGGTTCACATAGATGATTCCAGGAATGAAAGGGTTATTATACAAGGAATGTTTGATGGCTCTGGGTCTGTACTCGTTGGAATTCAGAAGGATGAGGAGGGATCTCATTGAAACCTTTTGAATGCTGAAAGGCCTAGACAGGGTAGAAGTGGAAAGGATTTTTCCCATGGTAGGAGAGTCTAGGACAAGAGGGAACAGCCTCAGGATAGAGGGGCGCCCTTTCAAAACAGAGATGCGGAGAAATTTCTTCGGCCAAAGGGTGGTGGATTTGTGGAATTTGTTGCCACATGCAGCTGTGGAGGCCAGGTTGTTGGGTGTATTTAAGGCAGAGATTGATAGGTTCTTGATTGGACACGGCATCAAAGGTTACGGGGAGAAGGCTGTGGAGTGGAGCTGAGGAGGGAGGAGAGAGGATCAGCTTTGATTGAATGGCAGAGCAGACTTGATGGGCCAGGTGGTCTAATTCTGCTCCTATGTCTTATGGTCTATGGTCTTTTACCTCCTCCTACCCTAGTACTTGCAAAAACACCATCCCCTTTTCTCAATTCCTCCATCGCCGCCGCATCTGCTCTCAGGATGAGAGATGTCCTCCTTCTTCCAAGAAAGGTTCTCCTCTTCCCCCACCATCAATGCTGCCCTCAAATGCATCTCTTCCATTTCACACACATCTGCTCTCACCCCATCCTCCCGCTACCCCACCAGGGTTAGGGTTCCTCTTGTCCTCACCTACCACCCCGCCAGGCTCCGCATCCAGCACATAATTCTCCAAAACTTCAACCATCTCCAACAGGATCCCACCACAAAACACATCTTTCCCTCCCTCCCAATTTCTAGTTTCTGCAAGGATCACTCCCTACACGACTCACTTGTCCATTCATCTCTCCCCACTGATCTCCCTCCTGGCAGTTATCCCTGAAAGCGGAACAAGTGCTACACCTGTCTCTACACCTCCTCCCTCACTACCATTCAGGGTCCTAAACAGTCCTTCCAGGTGAGGTGACACTTCACCTGAGAGTCTTTTGGGGTCATTTATTGTATCCCGTGCTCCTGATATGGCCTCCTGTATATCAGTGAGACCTGATGTAGATTGGAAAACCATTTTGTCGAGTACCTATGCTCCATCCGCCAGAAAAAAAAGGCAGCATCCATCATTGAAGACCACCCCCCCCCCCCCGTTTATCTGTGACTCTACCTCCAGCGGAGCAGGAACAGAATTAGGCCATTCAGCCCATCGGGACTGCTCCACCATTCCATCATGGCTGATTTATTCACCCAACATACACAAAATGCCGGAGGAACTCAGCTTATCCATCTCAAACACATTCTACTTCCTTGACCCCATAATTTTTGGATACCACAACCAATAATGAACAAATCAGCCTCCACTTTAAAGATACCCAAAGACTTGGCCTCCACACCTCTCTATGGCAATGAATTCCACAGATTCACTGCCCTCTAGCTGAAGAAATTCCTCCTCATCTCCGTTCTAAATAGACATCCCTCTATCCTGAGGCTGTTCACTCTGATCGTAGCCCACTATAGGAAACATCCTGTCCACATCCACTCTGTCTAGGCCTTTCAATATTCAATAGGTTTCAGTGAGGTCCCTTCTCATTCTTTTAAATTCCAGCCAGTACAGGCCCAGAGCCATCAAACATTTCTCATATAATAATCCTGTCATTCCTGGGATCATTCTCATTAAGCTCCTCTGGACCCTCCAACGCCAGCACATCCTTTCTTAGATACTTGTACCTCAAAGTTCTTCTCTTCTACAACACTCACCAAGGCTACGCCATTCACAGTGAAGGACTAACCTGGATTAAAATTACTTCTGTTACTTGTAAAATAACTAAAATAATTATGTATTCCTAATTTTCTCAAATAAAAAAACATTTAGGTGTAGATAGTTCACCAAAGTTTTCTAATAAAGTTCACTGTTTTGCTCTCCAGATGCTGCCTGACCTGTTGAGTATTTCCAGTGTTTCCTGTTGTTCTGCCTGGGTAGCCTTCAAGCTTATGGCATGAAGATCGATTTACCAACTTCTGATAATTGTTACCCCCTCCCCCTTCTTCTTCTACTCCCCACTCTATAGTCTTACCTCTTCTCCTCACCTGCCTATCCCAGTGGCCCTTCTTGACTTTCTCTAATGGTCCACTCTCTTCTCCAAACAGATTACTTCTTCTGCAACCCTTTACCTTTTCCACCTTTCACCTCCCAGCTTCTTACTTCATCCCGCTCCCCTATGCACCTGGCTTCACCAATCGCCGCCCAGCTTGCGCTTCTTCTGCTCTACTCACTCTCTTACTCTGGCATCTTCCCCCTCCCTTTCCAGTCCTGATGAACAGTCTCGGCCGGAACGTCAACTGTTTACTCATTCCCATATATGCTGTCTGACCTGCTGAGTTCCTCCAGCGTTTTGTGTGTGTTTTCTGTTGTTATTTCAGCTTTCCAACACCAACAGAATTTAGCTTTTATTTTGTTCCTGTTTGTCGAGTTGAACAAATACGTACATTTTGGGGTCGTCCATTCCTTCTTCCAGTGGCCATGGTACCAGATGAGAAATCTCATCTCCTTTCAATAAAGAAGAAAGACAATGTAGCAGAATCTCTTTCAGTTGTGTGTAGTCAACCCTAGAACGTACTCTCGCAACATTTCAATATAGAAGTCGATAAATCAGAATAATGAACAGTACAGCACAGGACCAGGCCCAGCGGCCTTCTATGTTGTGCCGAATCAATTAAATTAGTTATGTAGCCCCCCCGGCAAGCCTCAGGGTCGCTCAGCTCACTGTCGTCTAGGGAAACAGCCCTCGGCCCCGCCAAACTAGGTAATTAGTTTGTGTGGATGCTGTGCGATGTCCCTCACCCCGCCAAGTAACAGACAATACACCAGATACGATTAAATGAATTACCGTTTATAGAGATTACTGGAACTATATAATTAATAGAGATAAAATATAAAAGGAAGATAAAAGGTGCCATACTTATCAAAGCCCAATCTCTTCGTGCACAAACAGTTGGAGCTCGGGACCCTCCTTCTTCACCCTGCATTCCCCGCGGAGCACCTCGACCTGCCGCCTGGAACCAACAACGGTGGTTGACCAGACGCTCCACATGAGTCCGTCTCTGTCTCCTCTCCTTGCCGAACACCCTGGACCTCGGACTCCTGCTCGGGGTCCGACCCCGTTAGCCGACTCACAGCACCTTGTCCATCCTCCCTCTCTCTCTTGCACCTTCTACCCCAAAACCCATGCATCACAATAACTTACAGACACACTAGAAAGAATGACATCTATCCCAATTGGTTTGTTCACCCTCCTATCAGTAACATAATCCAAATAAACTGCCAGCGGGAGGACTTTCTCAGCAGTTAACATAACAAAGAAGCCATTTCAATTATAACAAAATAAAGAAGCCATTTTAATTAGCCTACGCAGTAACATAAAAGAAGAAACCCTTTCCATATCCTTCCAGTTTCCTCACAATCATGTGCCTATCTAAACAACTCTTAACAGTCTCTAAAGTATCTAACTCTACCACCATCTCAGGCAGTGCATTCATAGTCATAGTCATAGTCACACTTTATTAATCCCAGGGGAAATTGGTTTTCATTACAGTTGCTCCATAAATAATAAATAGTAATAGAACCATAGATAGTTAAATAGTAATATGTAAATTATGCCAGGAAATTATGAAATAAATCCAGGACCAGCCTATTGGCTCAGGATGTCTGACCCTCCAAGGGAGGAGTTGTAAAGTTTGATGGCCACAGGCAGGAATGACTTCCTATGACGCTCAGTGCTGCATCTCAGTGGAATGAGTCTCTGGCTGAATGTACTCCTGTGCCCACCCAATACATTATGTAGTGGATGGGAGACATTGACCAAGATGGCATGCAACTTAGACAGCATCCTCTTTTCAGACACCATCGTGAGAGAGTCCAGTTCCATCCCTACAACATCACTGGCCTCACGAATGAGTTTGTTGATTCTGTTGGTGTCTGCTACCCTCAGCCTGCTGCCCCAGCACACAACAGCAAACATGATAGCACTGGCCACCACAGACTCGTAGAACATCCTCAGCATCGTCCGGCAGATGTTAAAGGACCTCAGTCTCCTCAGGAAATAGAGACGGCTCTGACCCTTCTTGTAGACAGCCTCAGTGTTCTTTGACCAGTCCAGTTTATTGTCAATTCGTATCCCCAGGTATTTTTAATCCTCCACCATGTCCACACTGGCCCCCTGGATGGAAACAGGGGTCACCGGTACCTTAGCTCTCCTCAGGTCTACCACCAGCTCCTTAGTCTTTTTCACATTAAGCTGCAGATAATTCTGCTCACACCATGTGACAAAGTTTCCTACTGTATTCCTGTACTCAGCCTCATCTCCCAGGCACCTATTACCCTCTGTGTAAAATACTTGCCTCTCACATCTCCTTTGAAATTATCCCCTCTCACCTTAAATGCATGTCCTCTAGTATTAGACATTTCAACCCTCAGAAATGATATTTCAGTGCTTTAAAAGGGATAGAGAGGGCAGAAAAAGAGGAGGAGGGATAGCATTACTGGTCAGGGATACTATTACAGCTACAGAAAGGGTGGGTAATATAGCAGGATCCTCTTTTGAGTCAATATGGGTGGAAGTTAGGAACAGGAAGGGAGCAGTTACTCTACTGGGGGTATTCTATAGGTCCCCTGGTAGCAGCAGAGATACAGAGGAGCAGATTGGGAGGCAGATTTTGGAAAGGTGCAAGAATAACAGGGTTGTTATCATGGGTGACTTTAACTTCCCTAATATTGATTGGCACCTGATTAGTTCCAAGGGTTTAGATGGGGCAGAATTTGTTAAGTGTGTCCAGGATGGATTCCTGTCACAGTATGTGGACAGGCTGACCAGGGGGAAAGCCATACTAGATCTAGTACTAGGTAATGAACCGGGTCAGGTCACAGATCTCTCAGTGGGTGAGCATCTGGGGGACAGTGACCACCGCTCCCTGGCCTTTATAATTATCATAGAAAAGGATAGAATCAAAGAGGACAGGAAAATTTTTAATTAGGGAAAGGCAAATTATGAGGCTATAAGGCTAGAACTTGCGGGTGTGAATTGGGATGATGTTTTTGCAGGGAAATGTACTATGGACATGTGGTCGATGTTTAGAGATGTCTTGCAGGATGTTAGGGATAAATTTGTCCTGGTGAGGAAGATAAAGAATGGTAGGGTGAAGGAACCATGGGTGACAAGTGAGGTGGAAAATCTAGTCAGGTGGAAGAAGGCAGCATACATGAGGTTTAGGAAGCAAAGATCAAATGGGTCTATTGAGGAATATAGGGAAGCAAGAAAGGAGCTTAAGAGGGGGCTGAGAAGAGCAAGAAGGGGGCATGAGAAGGCCTTGGCGAGTAGGGTAAAGGAAAACCCCAAGGCATTCTTCAATTATGTGAAGAACAAAAGGATGACAGGAGTGAAGGTAGGACCGATTAGAGATAAAGGTGGGAAGATGTGCCTGGAGGCTGTGGAAGTGAGCGAGGTCCTCAATGAATACTTCTCTTCGGTATTCACCAATGAGAGGGAACTTGATGACGGTGAGGACAATATGAGTGAGGTTGATGTTCTGGAGCATATTGATATTAAGGGAGAGGAGGTGTCGGAGTTGTTAAAATACATTAGGACAGATAAGTCCCTGGAGCCTGACGGAATATTCCCCAGGCTGCTCCACGAGGTGAGAGAAGAGATTGCTGAGCCTCTGGCTAGGATCTTTATGTCCTCGTTGTCCATGGGAATGGTACCGGAGGATTGGAGGGAGGCGAATGTTGTTCCCTTGTTCAAAAAAGGTAGTAGGGATAGTCCGGGTAATTATAGACCAGTGAGCCTTACGTCTGTGGTGGGAAAGCTGTTGGAAAAGATTCTTAGAGATAGGATATACAGGCATTTAGAGAATCATGGTCTGATCAGGGACAGTCAGCTGGCTTTGTGAAGGGCAGATCGTGTCTGACAAGCCTGATAGAGTTCTTTGAGGAGGTGACCAGGCATATAGATGAGGGTAGTGCAGTGGATGTGATCTATACGGATTTTAGTAAGGCATTTGATAAGGTTCCACACAGTAGGCTTATTCAGAAAGTTAGAAGGCATGGGATCCAGAGAAGTTTGGCCAGGTGGATTCAGAATTGGCTTGCCTGCAGAAGGCAGAGGGTCGTAGTGGAGGGAGTACATTCAGATTGGAGGATTGTGACTAGTGGTGTCTCACAAGGATCTGTTCTGAGGACCTCTAATTTTCGTGATTTTTATTAACGACCTGGATGTCGGGGTAGAAGGGTGGGTTGGCAAGTTTGCAGATGACACAAAGGTTGGTGGTGTTGTAGATAGTGTAGAGGATTGTCAAAGATTGCAGAGAGACATTGATAGGATGCAGAAGTGGGCTGAGAAGTGGCAGATGGAGTTCAACCCAGAGAAGTGTGAGGTGGTACACTTTGGAAGGACAAACTCCAAGGCAGAGTACAAAGTAAATGGCAGAATACTTGGTAGTGTGGAGGAGCAGAGGGATCGTGGGGTACATGTCCACAGATCCCTGAAAGTTGCCTCACAGGTGGATAGGGTAGTTAAGAAAGCTTATGGGGTGTTAGCTTTCATAAGTCGAGGGATAGAGTTTAAGAGTCGCGATGTAATGATGCAGTTCTATAAAACTCTGGTTAGGCCACACTTGGAGTACTGTGTCCAGTTCTGGTCACCTCACTTTAGGAAGGATGTGGAAGCATTGGAAAGGGTACAGAGGAGATTTACCAGGATGCTGCCTGGTTTAGAAAGTATGCATTATGATCAGAGATTAAGGGAGCTAGGGCTTTACTCTTTGGAGAGAAGGAGGATGAGAGGAGACATGGTAGAGGTGTACAAGATAATAAGAGGAATAGATAGAGTGGATAGCCAGCGCCTCTTCCCCAGGGCACCACTGCTCAATACAAGAGGACATGGCTTTAAGGTAAGGGGTGGGAAGTTGAAGGGGGATATCAGAGGAAGGTTTTTTACTCAGAGAGTGGTTGGTGCGTGGAATGCACTGCCTGAGTCAGTGGTGGAGGCAGATACACTAGTGAAGTTTAAGAGACTACTAGACAGGTATATGGAGGAATCAAAGGTGGGGGCTTATATGGGAGGCAGGGTTTGAGGGTCGGCACAACATTGTGCGCCGAAGGGCCTGTACTGTGCTGTACTATTCTATGTTCTATATTGTTTATCTACTCTCTATGCCTCTCATAATCTTATAAACCTCTATCAGATCTCCCCTCAGCCTCCAATGTTCCAGAGAAAACAACCTAAGTTTATCCAGCCTTTCGTTATAGCACATGCCCTCTAATCCAGGAAGAATTCTGGTGGACCTCTCCTGCACTCTCAACATCCTTCCTGTAATAGGTTGATCAGAACTGTATGCAATATTCCAGATGCAGCCTAACTAGAGTTTTATAAAGCTGCAACACAACTTCCTGACTTTTCATCTCAGTGCCTCGACTAATAAAGGCGAGCATGCCCTACGCCTTCTTAACCACCCTCTCAAGCTGGCTTCCGGTCCACATCCATAAATCCCTGAAAGTTGCTGCGCAAGTTGACAGGATGGTTATGTTAGGAGACACTCCCATCCACGCCAGCTTCCGGGACTCAGACGCTCTAACTCTCCAGAGTATAGATATCTGGCGCAGCCCCTTTAAGGGATCAGGACCATCCCGCTAAATGGCAATCATGTTTTGGGCGCCAAGAATTGACTATTTAAAGAGAACCTGAAGTGAGGTTTGGTGCTCATTCGTATGCCTAACTAGGACTATCATCTAGCTTTTGCGTTCAGTTCTTAATCCAGTTTGATACCTTGCCTCAATCCTTGCTTTGGATACTCCAGCATCTGGGTCCAAACCAACCTCATCAAGGGCTGTCATCTAGGTGAAGAAAGTGTACCGAGTGTTGGCCTTCAGCAGTCAGTGAACTGAGTTCAAGAGCCATGAGGTAAAGCTGCAGCTCTATAAAACTGAAAAGTCAGCATACAGAGTGCAGGTAGAGAGGCTTGTCAAATGGTGAAACAACAACAAGCTGACTCTCAAAGTGGACTACTGAAGAGGTGATTATGGACACAGGTCAACCACTCTCCATTGCTCATCAATGGCTCTGCCTTGGAGAGAGTGAAGAGCATAAAGTTCCTTGGTGTGCACATCGCAGATAATCTAACCTGGGCCAACAATATCTCCTCATTAGTCAAGCAGGCACAGCAGCATCTACACATTTGAAGAAGATTGAATCATGCAAGTCTGCCCGTCCCATCTAGCAACGTTTTACAGGAGCACCATCAAGAGTGTCCTGTCTGGCTGCATCATTGTGGTGTGGAAGCTGCAAGTCTTCGAACCACAAGACCCCGCAGAGCACAGTAAATGGAGGGCTGAGCCTACCGAAGTTGGAGGTGCTGATACCGATAGCCGTGATCAGGAAAAGGCTGGCGTTGGAGCTCTCGAAGGACAGGGTTATCGGAGCGTCGTTCACCATGGCC
This sequence comes from Mobula hypostoma, assembly GCF_963921235.1. Classification (NCBI taxonomy): domain Eukaryota; kingdom Metazoa; phylum Chordata; class Chondrichthyes; order Myliobatiformes; family Myliobatidae; genus Mobula; species Mobula hypostoma. The sequence goes on from NC_086107.1 coordinate 2,060,630, forward strand.
GGCGAGGACAACCAGGCAAAAATCAAGAGTCTGGCTAGTCTCCAAGTGCTGAAGGATGTCATGGGAGAGGAGGGGTTCGACATCCGACCATACATGGTGGAGAGGAAGCGGCTGAGAGGATCACCAGGGTCACTCTTGCCCCTATTTACGAGGAGTATTGTAGATGAAGGGCCCAAAGCATTGTTGAGGATCCCTACCACTCATCCCACAATCTCTTTGACCCACTACCATGAGGAAGAAGGTACAGAAGCAACAGGACTAAGACAGCCAGACTGGGTAACAGCTTCTTCCTTCAGGCTGTGAGACTAATGAATACTCTGCCATTACCTAGGTCTCGTCACTGAGATAGTGAGCTGTTTACTGTTCAGCTGTACTGTGCACTACACGCATTTTGAATTATATTTCATTAACTTATTTACAGTATAATATTTTGGTTTACATTCTGTGTGTGATATATATAGTGTGAGTGCATTGTAGCCCAGAGAAACATTGTTTCATTGGGTTGTATATATGTATTGTGGGTGACCGTGGTCCAGAGGAACGTTGTTTCATTGGGTTGTATATATGTATTGTGGGTGACCGTGGTGCAGAGGAACGTTGTTTCATTGGGTTGTATATATGTATTGTGGGTGACCGTGGTGCAGAGGAACGTTGTTTCATTGGGTTGTATATATGTATTGTGGGTGACCGTGGTGCAGAGGAACGTTGTTTCATTGGGTTGTATATATGTATTGTGGGTGACCGTGGTGCAGAGGAACGTTGTTTCATTGGGTTGTATATATGTATTGTGGGTGACTGTGGTCCAGAGGAACGTTGTTTCCTTGGGTTGTATATACATATATATATTGTGGGTGACAGTGGTCCAGAGGAACATTGTTTTGTTTGGTTGTATATATGTATTGTGGGTGACCGTGGTCCAGAAGAACGTTGTTTCGTTGGGTTGTATATATGTATTGTGGGTGACCGTGGTCCAGAGGAACGTTGTTTCATTGGGTTGTATATATGTATTGTGGGTGACCGTGGTCCAGAGGAATGTTGTTTCCTTGGGTTGTATATATATATAGAAACATAGAAACATAGAAACATAGAAAATAGGTGCAGGAGTAGGCCATTCGGCCCTTTGAGCCTGCACCGCCATTTATTATGATCATGGCTGATCATCCAACTCAGAACCCAGCCTTCCCTTCATACCCGCCGACCCCTGTAGCCACAAGGGCCATATCTAACTCCCTCTTAAACATAGCCAATGAACTGGCCTCAACAGTTTGCTGTGGCAGAGAATTCCACAGATTCACCACTCTCTGTGTGAAGAAGTTTTTCCTAATCTCGGTCCTAAAAGGCTTCCCCTCTATCCTCAAACTGTGACCCCTCGTTCTGGACCTCCCCAACATCGGGAACAATCTTCCCGCATCTAGCCTGTCCAATCCCTTTAGGATCTTATACGTTTCAATCAGATCCCCCCTCAATCTTCTAAATTCCAACGAGTACAAGCCCAGTTCATCCAGTCTTTCTTCATATGAAAGACCTGCCATCCCAGGAATCAATCTGGTGAACCTTCTTTGTACTCCCTCTATGGCAAAGATGTCTTTCCTCAGATTAGGAGACCAAAACTGCACACAATACTCCAGGTGTGGTCTCACCAAGGCCTTGTACAACTGCAGTAGTACCTCCCTGCTCCTGTACTCGAATCCTCTCGCTATAAATGCCAGCATACAGTTCGCCTTTTTCACCGCCTGCTGTACCTGCATGCCCACTTTCAATGACTGGTGTATAATGACACCCAGGTCTCGTTGCACCTCCCCTTTTCCTAATCGGCCACCATTCAGATAATAATCTGTTTTCCTATTTTTGCCACCAAAGTGGATAACTTCACATTTATCCACATTAAATTGCATCTGCCATGAGTTTGCCCACTCACCCAACCTATCCAAGTCACCCTGCATCCTCTTAGCATCCTCCTCACTGCTAACACTGCCACCCAGCTTCGTGTCATCCGCAAACTTGGAGATGCTGCATTCAATTCCCTCATCCAAGTCATTAATATATATTGTAAACAACTGGGGTCCCAGCACTGAGCCTTGCGGTACCCCACTAGTCACCGCCTGCCATTCTGAAAAGGTCCCGTTTATTCCCACTCTTTGCTTCCTGTCTGCTAACCAATTCTCCACCCACACCAATACCTTACCCCCAATACCGTGTGCTTTAAGTTTGCACACTAATCTCTTATAATCTCTATATATATATTGTGGGTGACGGTGCTCCAGAGGAACATTGTTTTGTTTGGTTGTATATATATATTGTGGGTGACCATGGTCCAGAGGAACGTTGTTTCGTTGGGTTGTATATATGTATTGTGGGTGACCGTGGTCCAGAAGAACGTTGTTTCGTTGGGTTGTATATATGTATTGTGGGTGACCGTGGTCCAGAGGAACGTTGTTTCATTGGGTTTTATATATGTATTGTGGGTGACCGTGGTCCAGAGGAACGTTGTTTCGTTGGGTTTTATATATGTATTGTGGGTGACCGTGGTCCAGAGGAACATTGTTTCGTTGGGTTGTATATATGTATTGTGGGTGACCATGGTCCAGAAGAACATTGTTTCGTTGGGTTGTATATATGTATTGTGGGTGACCATGGTCCATAGAACCATAGAACCATAGAAACTACAGCACAGAAACAGGCCTTTTGGCCCTTCTTGGCTGTGCCGAACCATTTTCTGCCTAGTCCCACTGACCTGCACACGGACCATATCCCTCCATACACCTCCCATCCATGTATCTGTCCAATTTATTCTTAAATGTTACAAAAGAACCCACATTTACCACCTCGTCTGGCAGTTCATTCCATACTCCCACCACTCTCTGTGTGAAGAAGCACCTCCGTAATGTTCCCTTTAAACTTTTCCCCCCTCATCCTAAACCCATGTCCTCTGGTTTTTTTCTCCCCTTGCCTCAGTGGAAAAAGCCTGCTTGCATTCACTCTATCTATACCCATCATAATTTTATATACCTCTATCAAATCTCCCCTCATTCTTCTACGCTCCAGGGAATAAAGTCCTAACCTATTCAACCTTTCTCTGTAACTGAGTTTCTCAAGGCCCGGCAACATCCTTGTGAACCTTCTCTGCACTCTTTCAACCTTATTTATATCCTTCCTGTAATTTGGTGACCAAAACTGAACACAATACTCCAGATTCGGCCTCACCAATGCCTTATACAACCTCATCATAACATTCCAGCTCTTATACTCAATACTTTGATTAATAAAGGCCAATGTACCAAAAGCTCTCTTTACGACCCTATCTACCTGTGACGCCACTTTTAGGGAATTTTGTATCTGTATTCCCAGATCCCTCTGTTCCACTGCACTCCTCAGTGCCTTACCATTAACCCTGTATGTTCTACGTTGGTTTGTCCTTCCAACGTGCAATACCTCACACTTGTCAGTATTAAACTCCATCTGCCATTTTTTAGCCCATTATTCCAGTTGGTCCAAGTCCCTCTGCAGGCTCTGAAAACCTTCCTCACTGTCTACTACACCTCCAATCTTTGTATCATCAGCAAACTTGCTGATCCAATTTACCACATTGTCATCCAGATCATTGATATAGATGACAAATAACAATGGACCCAGCACTGATCCCTGTGGCACACCACTAGTCACAGGCCTCCACTCAGAGAAGCAATTCTCTACCACCACTCTCTAGCTTCTTCCATCGAGCCAATGTCTAATCCAATTTACCACCTCTCCATGTATACCTAGCGACTGAATTTTCCTAACTAACCTCCCATGCGGGACCTTGTCAAAGGCCTTACTGAAGTCCATGTAGACAATATCCACTGCCTTCCCTTCATCCACTTTCCTGGTAACCTCCTCGAAAAACTCCAACAGATTGGTCAAACATGACCTACCATGCACAAAGCCATGTTGACTCTCCCTAATAAGTCCCAGTCTATCCAAATGCTTGTAGATTCTGTCTCTTAGTACTCCCTCCAATAAATTACCTACTACCGATGTTAAACTTACTGGCCTATAATTTCCCGGATTACTTTTCGATCCTGTTTTAAACAACAGAACAACATAAGCCACTCTCCAATCCTCCGGCACCCCACCTGTAGACAACGACATTTTAAATATTTCTGCCAGGGCCCCCGCAATTTCAACACTAGTTTCCTTCAAGGTCCGAGGGAACACCCTGTCAGGTCCCGGGGATTTATCCACTTTAATTTTCCTCAAGGCAGCAAGGACCTCCTCCTTTTCGATCTGTACAGTTTCCATGATCTCACTACTTGATTCCTTTAATTCCATAGACTTCATGCCAGTTTCCTTAGTAAACACAGATGCAAAAAACCTATTTAAGATCTCCCCCATTTCCTTTGGTTCCGCACATAGCCGACCACTCTGATCTTCAAGAGGACCAATTTTATCCCTTACAATCCTTTTGCTCTTAATATACCTGTAAAAGCTCTTTGGATTATCCTTCACTTTGACTGCCAAGGCAACCTCATGTCTTCTTCTAGCCCTCCTGATTTCTTTCTTTCCAGAGGAACGTTATTTTGTTTGGTTGTATATATGTATTGTGGGTGACCGTGGTCCAGAGGAACATTGTTTCATTGGGTTGTATATATGTATTGTGGGTGACCATGGTCCAGAGGAACGTGGTTTTGTTTGGTTGTATATATGTATTGTGGGTGATCGTGGTCCAGAGGAACATTGTTTCATTGGGTTGTATAAATGTATTGTGAGTGACCGTGGTCCAGAGGAACGTTGTTTCATTGGATTGTATATATTTATTGTGGGTGACCGTGGTCCAGAGGAATGTTGTTTCATTGGGTTGTATATATGTATTGTGGGTGACCGTGGTCCAGAGGAACATTGTTTTGTTTGGTTGTATATATGTATTGTGGGTGACCGTGGTCCAGAGGAATGTTGTTTCATTTGGTTGTATATATGTATTGTGGGTGACCGTGGTCCAGAGGAACGTTGTTTCATTGGGTTGTATATATGTATTGTGGGTGACCGTGGTCCAGAGGAACGTTGTTTTGTTTGGTTGTATATATGTATATTGGGTGACCGTGGTCCAGAGGAACATTGTTTTGTTTGGTTGTATATATGTATTGTGGGTGACCGTGGTCCAGAGGAACGTTGTTTCATTGGGTTGTATATATGTATTGTGGGTGACCGTGGTGCAGAGGAACATTGTTTTGTTTGGTTGTACTCTATATAAGTATTGTGGGTGACCGTGGTCCAGAGGAACATTGTTTTGTTTGGTTGTATTCTATATAAGTATTGTGGGTACACCATGGTCCAGAGCAACATTTGGTTGTATATATGTACAGTCAGATGACAATAAACTTGGCATTGAACTTGACTTAAACTTAAACTTGGAGTTCATTTCCGGTTGCCTCATTATAGGAAGACTGTGGAAGCTTTAGAAAGGGTGCAGAGGAGATTTCCCAAGATGCTGCCTGGATTAGAGAGCATGTCTTATGAGCAAAGGTTGGATAAGCTTTGAGTTTTCTCTTTGGAGCACAGCAGAATGATAAGTGACTTGCCAGAGGTGTACAAGATGATAAGAGGCATAGATCGAGTGGACAGCCAGAGACTTTTTCCAAGGGAAGAAGTGGCTAATAGAAGGAGGCATAATTTTAAGGCAACTGGAGGAAAGTATAGGGGGATGTCAGAAGTAGGATTTTTACATAGTGAGTGCTGGGTGCGTAGAACACACTGCCAGGGGCAGTGGTGGAGACAAATACATTAGGGGTATTTAAGGGACCCCTAGATAGTCAAATGGATGATAGAAAAATGGAGAGCTATGTGGGTGGAAAGGGTTAGATTAATCTTAGAGGAGGTTAAAAGATCAGCACAACATTGTGGGCTGAAGGGCCTGTACGGCGCTCTGTTCCAAGCTACAGAAATTATATATTTAACACAGAAATTTACCAGCAGGAATACTAATGGCTCATCCTATGACTAGGCAATACTTTATTGCTACATTCCATGCAGTAGAACAGTTGTTAAAACAAAAAATCTAATTAAGAATCAACACAAAATTATTATCTATGGAAAATTAGTTCAACAGACCTAAGCAAGTCTTGGAACTTAAGAACAAAGAACACTATGCTCTACTGTTCCAAGTACTAAAGTTCTAAATTCCTGATTTACTGAACAAGAGCTAAGAACAGGACTGTGTGATTTTTATCTGGCACTGCTTGAAGGAGTGAGCATATGGGGTACTTACAGCAGCAGAAGTCAGATAGGACAACTGGCGAAGGGTAATGTGCTCCAATAAGTGACATCTAGTCCCTTACGGACTTATGGAGAAGAGGAGTTATAAGCCGTGTCTTCCCCCTCTCATTATGGGCAATGTGAGATCGCTGGGTAATAAAATGGAGTCAGAGAACATTTCAGGAGAGCAGTGTTATGTGTTTTACTGAAATGTGGCTACATGAGGACATACCCGACCAAAACGTTTCCATAGAGGGCTTCCAGACCGTTCGGGCTGACCGTAAGTGCACTGAGAGTGGTAAGCATAAAGGAGGGGGCCTTGCTGTTCTGGTTAACAACAGATGGTGCATTCCTGGTCATATTACGATCAAGGAATGTGTTTGTAGCCCGGGTATTGAACTTTTTGCTGTTGGACTCTGGCCATATTTCACCGAGATACAACACTGGGCGTCATGGAGGTTGTTCCTGCCTGTGGCCATCGAACTTTGCAGCTCCTCCCGTGGAGGGTCAGACATCCTGAGCCATAGGCTGGTCCTGGACTTATTTCCATCTGGCATAGTTTGCATTTTATTGTTTGATTGTTTGTGGGTTTTGTATTGCTATATTTATGCTATATTCTTGGTTGGTGCGGCTGTAATGAATCTCAATTTCCCTCGGGATCAATAAAGTATATCTATCTATCTATCTTAATGTTCAAGAACGTTGCATCAGAAAGATGTGCTGACTTCCTTCATAAACCCTCCAGGGCCAAAACCTCAACTTTGAGTACATGTTATTTCACCCATAAAATCTCCCAGCATCAGCTATTTGTAATTGAGAAAAGTTTGAGTAGCTATTCCCTTAATTTTCCTCATTCCAGGGAGAAATCCGGCAGTTAACACACACCCAACTGTGTCTTCTGTATTCCACTTACCCTCTGTCGATTGAAGTCTGGGATTCTCTCTCAGATTCAGAGATGCTTTTTCATCTGATGGCCTGTGAGTTAAGCAACAAAGAGTGAAATAAGAGAAAAATCAGACAGTTAATATCAGACAGTCATAGGATAAGTTCAGGCCTTTCGACCCACAATGTTATGCCAACTTACAAAGGTCTACTTCATGATAAATCTACCCCTTCCCTCCGACTCAGCCCATAACCTCTATTTTTCTTACATCCATGTGCCTATCTAAAAGTCTTCTAAATGTCTCTAATGAACCTGCCTCGACCACCACGTCAGGCAGCGTGTTCCTTCCAGGCACCCACCACTCTCACAGTAAAAACCTCGCTTGGAAATTTTCTCTGTCCTTTCCTCCAACCACCTCTGATGGGGAACTCTGGTGAAATTTTATTCACCTGAAAAAATTCACCTTTCATAATTCACTGGCATAATTTACATATTACATATTACTATTTAACTATTTATCATTTTATTACTATTTATTATTTATGGTGCAACTGTAACGAAAACCAGTTTCCCCCGGGATCAATAAAGTATGACTATGACTATGACTAAGACTATGAAAATGTGAGAATGTGGAGTCAGTATTCCAAGGAGAGACACCGCCTGCTGCCAGCAGAGGTGTGTCCTGGCCGGAGGCAACCATGGTCCAACCTCGTAGCAGGTCCTGATAGAAACTGGGCAGGCCCTACAGTGCAACGTGGTGGACACCTGCCAACGGCAACCGTGTCCTAATGTTTATTTTTACAGAAGTATGTTTATTGGAACTTTATATTATTATAGTACTACATCAAAAACACAGACAATAACAATGTCTAAAACACTGTAAATTCAAATATTCCCATCCCTATCCGGGACAATAAAATGTCGACTCTTTCTTCCTTACCATTACCATAGATGGTGCCTGACCTGCTGAGTTCCTCCAGCATTTTGTGTGTTGCTCAGGATTTCCAGCTTCTGCAGAATCTCTTGCGTTTAGGATGATAATTATTCCCCTGCGGTGCCCAATGGTCCCAAAACACCTTCACGGTCCCCATGGACACAGTGTGTCCCCTTTCCGTGGTTACCCAGGCACGCACTTACCCCAGGATATTGCCGGGCTGAACCTTCCACTGCCCACCTCCTTAGCTAATTTGATTCAAGATTCAAAATTGTTTAATGTCATTTCCAATACAGAAGTGTAAAGGAGAATGAAATTGTTACTCCGGATCTGATGCAGCCCAAAAAAATCACAATTAGATAAAAAACACAATAAAAATAAATAAATGAGATAGCTTATATACATAGATTGACTGTGTCCATAAAGTGATGCTAGTCTATACGTAAGGTGACTGACAGGAAATGATAAAGTAGTGGTGTTTGGGGGTGTGGAGGGGTGGGTTAGTGGGTGGAGGTGTTGATCAGCCTTACTGCTTGGGGAAAGTAACTGTTTTTGAGTCTGGTGGTCCTGGTGTGGATGCTACATAGCCTCCTCCCTGATGGGAGTGGGACAAACAATCCATGAGCAGGATGGGTGGGTTCCCTGCATGATGTTACTGGGTTTTTACAGCACCTTTCTGTACATCTGTCCTTGATGGTAGGTAGGCTGGGGCCAGTGATGCGTTGGGCAGTTTTAGCTACCCGTTGTCGAGCCTTCCTGTCTGCCACAGTGCAGTTTCTGTACCAAACAGTGATGCAGCTTGCTAGGGTGCTCTCTAAAGCACATCCGTAGGATGACATGAATATAGATGTACAAAGTCCAGCTCTCTTCACCCTCCTCAGAAAGTAAAGGCATTGGCCAGCTCTCTTGACTGTTCAAAGTGTGTTTTAGGAATGTGTTTGAAACTGGAGAAAGCCTACTGGGACATTCTCCCCCCACCCCCACTGGATGACCATACATAAATGGGTTGGGGCTAAAATTCAGTGAGAAATGGAGGAGCAGCCCCACAGATGTGCAAATAAGGGCTGCGGGCCGCGGGCTGCGGGCCCACGCACCCCATGTCCATATGGTCTCTTCTAGACTGTAGAAGCGGCAGTCGGCTGAGTGAAGCAGCAACACCTCACATTCTGTATCAGCCTCCAACCTGATGGCATGAACAGTATTTTCTCCAACCTCCGGTAATTTTGTCCCTCCCCCTTCCCTCTTCTTCTATTCCCCATTATGGCCTCTTACCTCTTCTCCTCACTTGCCTATCACCCCCCCCTCCAGTTCCACTCTTCCTTCCCATTTCCCCATGGTCCACTCGCCTCTCTTATCAGATCCCTTTTTCTTCTCCTTTTAAATTTTCCACCTATCACCCCCAGCTTCTTACTTCATCCCCACACACCCACCTGTCACCCTCCAGCTTGTCCTCTTTCCCCTTCCCCACCTTATTATTCTGGCTTCTTTCCCCTCCCTTTCCAGCCCTGATGAAGGGTCCCAGCCCAGAACATGGACTGTTTACTCATTTCCACAGATACTGCCTGACCTGCTGAGTTCCTCCAGCAGTTTGCGTGTGTGATGCTCTGGATTTCCAGCATCTGCAGAATCTCTTGTGTTTGTCATAGGCGGCTGGGAGATAAGGCACAAAGTAAAGAATCTGTTGCAGCACCCTCCACCCCAGGTCCCCAATGTACAAGCAAAGGACACCCAGATAAAGGCACTTCCAGTGGAGACCCTCCTTGCTCCCAGGTGGAAAGGCCAACTGCTCTGGCATGTCAGGACAGTAAACAAAGGTAGGAAGTGGGTAGCGTGGAGCAGTAGCCCATACTGGTACCTCCTACCTGCATCTCTCACAGGACAGTAGGTGTTGATGTGACACGGCTCAAGTTGTGTGAGACCAGCTCCCAGATTAGATTCCAGAGCCCGATTCCAATGAGCAGCTCCTGCTGAGCAGGGGCAGACTCAGCCAGAATCACTCCACACACCCAAGCCTCACCAACGTCGATAAGGTTGGAAAGGGGCGGGCCATTCTCTCAGCCGGGACACCACCCACCAGCAGCAGAGTATTGGTTAGAGGCAACCGCGTTAGTAGGTCCTGATAAAGCTGGGCGCCCGCCACAGAGTAACATGGCTGATGCCCACCCGTGTCTCTTCAGAGAAAGTGTGTCACCAACATGCCACCTGGGAGGGTACTCGGCATACAGAGATCTCTGCGGGGTCCCAAGTCAGACACCCACCAGCCATGTATGTACACACCCAATGTACTGCGACCCTGACATTTTGAGAATACTAGAGCCCTGTTACTTCCTGCCAGTGCAATTTCCCTCAATAGTGTACTGCAACTGAGTTGAAGTCACTAGAACTGGAGATGAACACATCATCGCAACACATCACTGGCACCAGCCTACCTGCCATCAAGGACATACATACAGAAAGGAGCCAGAAAAAGGCCGGTAACATCATGGAGGATCCTACCCACTCTGTTTGTCCCACTCCCATCTGTAGAGAGTCATAGTAAAGCAAGACCTTTGAAGTAAGACCACTGGAGATTCCCCTGCTTTTCCGGAAAGGTCTTCTTAAAACAGGGGGATGCTGGAGACACACGAAATAACAAAAGAATGTGAAACATACCCATAAACTACGGCTCAGTTGTCTTCACTATATTCAAAATATCATCAGCTGTCTGCTTGAAGTTTAACACCTCTATCATCATTACTAACTTCAAAATATCATCAACTATCACTTGAAGTTTCAATTGACTTTTAACATCTCTATTATCTTTACTAACTTCAAAACCCAATCAGCTGTATGCTTGAAGTTTTGATAGACTTTTAACACCTCTATTGTGAATGGTGATTGATCTTGCAAGTCAGGAATTCAAAGTTCATAGTTCAAAGGTTCATTTATTATCAAAGTATACAACTCTGAGATTCTCCTTCTCCAGATAGTCACAAAACCAAGAATGAAAAAGAATGGCAACACATTCATCAACCCCAAACCCTTCTTCCCACACAAAATGTAACAAGGACAGATACCCCTCTCCCCAGTCAAAAAGCAAAAATGCAATAAGAATATTGACCCCCCCATACCCCCATCTCCTCACACAAATTCCACAAGAACATCAACTGCGCCCCCCCCCCCAAATCCACTCCCCACACAAAAAAACGAGAAAGAATGGGTGGAAAACACAGAATATAGAAAAACTTTAAGACTGAAAACATACAAACATTTACAATTTACAGTGATCAATATCCATACCTGATAAGTCAATTCTAGGTAAAAATAGCAGTTTTCTGCTCATACTTCAGAACATTGTGGGTGACAGGACACAAGTGTACAAGTAAAATAAAAAGGAATGTTTGAGCCATAAGAGTGAGTGTGTACTGGGCCCAGTAATTTTATTATCAGTCATGACAGCTATAGTGATTCTCCTGTAACTGTGAGCAAGTTTCAAACTCCTGGGAGTGCATATCTCACACACCCCTCATGGCCCCAGAAGACATTCTACACAATCAGGAAAGCTCACCAATGTCTCTACTTTCTGAGGAGGCCGAAGGGTCCTTACTCGCTGCTCGGTACGGAAGCTGCTCTGTGGCAGACAGGAAGGCTCTACAACAGGTAGTCAAAACCGCCCATTGCATCACCGGCACCAGCCTACCTGCCATAAAGGACGTATATAGCAAAAGGCGCCACAAAAATGCCAATAATATTATGAAGGATCCCACCCACCCTGCTTATGGACTGTTTGTTCCACTCCCATCAGAGACAAGGCTACATAGCATCCACCCCAGGGCTACCAGACCCAAAAAAAGTAACTTTCTCCAAGCAGTAAGGCTGATCAACACCTCCACCCACTAACCCACCCCTCCACACCCCCAACTACCACTACTTTATCATTTCCTGTCAGTCACCTTATGTACAGACACTCTTGTGCCTAGCGTCACTTTTTGTGTGTGTTACTCTGAAATAAAGTTCTCTTATGCATTTATATTTATTGTGTTTTCATTATTATTGTTTTCTTTATTATATTGTGTTTTTTTGTGTTGCATCAGAGTAATTTGCGTTTAACAATTATTTTGCTGTCCTTTGAAATGACATTAAACAATCTTGAACCCAAGACATTGCCATTTAGGGCTGTGAATGCCTCCCATTATACCATAACTCACACCCAATAGCAGATTCAGATTTCTGTTCTAAGGACTCTGGTTTGCAACATTACCCATCCTGAGTGCAATTTGCGATCCATCTTCTCATTGTTAAATGGAAGCTCCCTCGGTCGACAGCGACATCCTTTCGCTCTGGGTCCAGCATGTTATGTAGCACTTGTAACCTGCCATCTGTGTCTTGTCCTGTCATCTCCCGTAGATACTGAATGATGACTGAAGCCGCAACTCTACCTGGTGGATAAAATAAAGTGTCTATTGTGTCTGGTGCTCCTGATGCGGCCTCCTCTACACCAGTGAGACCCAACATAGATTGGGGGACCTCTTTATTGAGCACGTTTGCTCTGTCCACTCCAAAACGCGGGATTTCCTCATGGATACCATTTTAATTCTACTTGCCATTCCCATGATGACATGTTAGTCCATAGCCTCCTCTACTGCCAGAACGAGACCACTCTTAGGCTGGAGGAGCAACAGCTCATATTCCGTCTAAGTGGCCTCCAAACTGATGGCATGAACATCAATATCTCTAATTTCTGATAATTTCTTCCACTCCTTCCCTCATTTCCACCCCCATTCTGGCTCCCCTCTCACCTCAGCTCCTCTCCTTACCAACCCATTGGCTCCCTTTGGTGCCCCTCCTACTTCTCTTTCTTCCATGGTCCACTCTCCTCCCCTGTCAGATTCCTTCTTCTCCAGCCCTTTACCTCTTCCCATTGCCTCTCAGCTTCTTATGTCACACCCCTCCCCCAGCCACCTACCTTCCCCCTCACCTGGTCTCACCTATCACCTGAGAGCATGACCTTCTTCCCCTCCCCCACCTTATTTTGCCATTTTCCCCCTACCTTTCTAGTTCTCATGAAGGGTCTCGATCTGAAATATTGACTGTTTATTAATTGCCTGAGTTGCTGAGTTCCTCCAGCACTTTGTGTGTGTACTCTGAAATAAAAGTCTCTGGCTGGCCACTCTATCTGTGTCTCTTATCATCTTGTACACCTCTATCAAGTCAGCTTCCCCTCCTCCTTCACTCTAAAGAGAAAAGCCTTAGCACTCTCAACCTTTCCTCATAAGAAGCACTCTCTAATCCAGGCAGCATCCTGATAAATCTCCTCTGCACCCTCTCTAAAGCTTCCGCATCCTTCCTATAATGAAGAAACCAGAACTGAACACAAAACTCCAAGTATTCCAGAATGTTATTCTCTCTAATATTCATTGTTGGCACGTGGCCAAATGGTTAAGGCATTCGTCTAGTGATTTGAAGGTCGCTAGTTCAAGCCTTGGCTGAGGCAGCGTGTTGTGTCCTTGAGCAAGGCACTTAACCACACATTGCTCTGCGACGACACCGGTGCCAAGCTGTATGGATCCTAATGCCCCTCCCTTGGACAACATCAGTGGCGTGGAGAGGGGAGACTTGCAGCATAGGCAACTGCTGGTCTTCCATGCAACCTTGCCCAGGCCTGCGCCCTGGAAACCTCCCAAGGCGCAAATCCATGGTCTCATGAGACTAACGGATGCCTATTATTATTATTAATATTCATTCAACATTCTGGAATTTCACATCCCACTCCCTCCTCCCTGAACTATACAATGCCCATGTCAATACGGATGGTATTCATTTAGCACTTCGCCTACATCCCCCAGCTCCAAGTGTACACTGCTGTTGTGTGGTACAGAAGCTGCAAGGCATCAGACTGCAGACCCTACACAGCACAGTGAAAACTGCCAAGAGGATCACCAGGGTCTCCCTCCCCCATTATTTGTGACATTTACCAGGAACGTTGCTGAGGAAAGGGTCAAAGCATTGCCGAGGATCCCGGTCACCCATCCCACGATCTCTTTGTCCCACTACTGTCAGGAAGGAGCATCAGGACCCGGACTGCCAGACTGGGTAACAGCTTCTTCCCTCAGGGTGTGAGACTAATGAATACCCTGCCACCACCGAGGTCTCATCATTATGACAATGAGCTGTTCACTGTACTGCTTACCTGTGCCACACATCACGGCACTCCTTTTTGAATTATATTTTATTAATTCATTTATGGTAATATTTTGTTTTATGTTCTGTGTGTAATATATATTTTTGTGGGTACACTGTGGTTTGGAGTAAGGTCGTTTCATTTGGTTGTATATATGTACAGTCAGATGACAGACAGTAAGCCTGAACAATTTTGGACCTTAACAGGTCCAGCTCTCTCCTTGGTTGTTACTTTACCCTTCATATAGCAATAATCTTGTCTGTAAGTGATATTTTGTGTCCCCTCTTTACACTCCTAATTTCTATTTTAATACCACCCCCAATACCTTTCTACACTCCCGGAGGTCTCCCTATTTTGGTCATCCACAGCTGCCACAGGTTCCTTTCATATTCTTCACCCACCGTTGATATCTCTTGATGTTCATGATTTCCTTGGACATGCTGCCTCATCCTGATGGGAGCATGTTAGCTCTGTACACTCTTTAGTTCATGTAGACAAGAAAGCTTACCAGTGCCTCTACTTCCTCAGGAGGCTAAAGAAATTTGTTATGTCCCCTTTGACCTTACCAATTTATATCAATGCACCATAAGCACACAAGCCATTGGAGCAGAATTAGGCCATTCAGCCCACTGGGTCTGCTCTGGCATCCATCATCTGATTTATTATCCCTCTCCTGCCTTCTCCCCATAACCTTTGACGCCCTGACTAATCAAGAGCTGATCCACCTCCGCTTTAAAAAGACCCAATGACTTGGCCTCCACAGCTGTCGGTGGCAATGAATTCCATAGATTCACCAGCCTCTGGCTAAAGAAATTCCTCACCCTTGTTTTAAATGAACATCCCTCAGTTCTGTGCTGTGCCCTCTGGTCCTAGACTCCCCCACTACAGGAAACATCCTCTCCACATCCACTCTATCTAGGCCTTCCAAAATCTGATAGGTTTCAATGAAATTGCCCGCCCCCCCATTCTTCTAAACTCCAGCCAGATGCATCGCGGCTTGGTAAAGCATCTGCTCTGTAAGTGACAGCAAGAAACTGCAGAGAGTTACGGACACGTCTCAGCACATCATGGGTACCAGCCTCCCCTCCATGGACTCTGTCTACAATTCTCATTGCCTCAGTAAAGCAGCCAGCGGAACCAAATACCTCACCTACCCCAGACTCATGATCAGATGGTTAAGATGGTGCCGGTAACTGGCGACTTTGTGCGTGCTCTCCCGAGCAAACTGCCTTCTCCACCATCCTATACCTGAGAAACCCTTCTAAACCTCCAACCTGCTACATCTAGCAAGATCAACAACACCCTGGCGAAGCTACTGACCCAGCTGGAGACCACCACGCCAGAATTGCTTCTTAAACTCCAGACCGCACCTGGACCTGACCAGCAAGGCCCACCACGTTCCCAGAGACCCGCGGCCTGCTACCGTGCTGGAGTGCTTGGAGACACGGTCTATTCCGACCAGCACCTCTCCGGAGCAGACGACCACACAGAAGTGACGGCGGAGACCTCAAGGTGACCCCAGACGCTTCCCCGGAGCGACCACTGTAAAGCCACGTTGGTGGCCATCCACAGCTGCCGGAAGTGAGGCCTCCGGCGCCGACCTCGGAAATCGAGCCCGAGGCTCAGCTGGAGTGGAGGCCTCCGCAACCATGACTCGGCTTAAGGACTTGTTTCAGCCAGGAGCCCGGCCATCCGGGATTAAGTGTCGGCTTTGGGGCCCGACCCAATCAGCTGGAAGTGGCAGCGGAGCCTCTCACGTCACTTGGCCTGACCCGGAGCGCCCGACGACACGACCCGCCGATCGATCCCCGTGGGATGTGTCCACCTACCTCAAGGAGCTGACAACAACACACTGCATCGATGGAAACCTGGAAAGGTGCACTATTTACCGAGGAAGCGTGGGAAAGGAGCTGGGCTGCTGGTCAGATTGAAGCTGAGGGGCTTTAGGGTCCCTATGCCCACCATCCTACTAGCTAATGTGCAAGCTATAGAGAACAAGGTGGATGATCTTAAAGGGAGACTCACCTACTGCAGGGAGATGCAGAACTGCTGTGTATTCTGTTTCACTGAGACCTGACTCTCCCCTGCCACCCCCGACTGTGCCATCTGACCTAAGGGATTTTCGATCCATCGGATGGACTGCACGGCGTCTTCAGGCAAGAAGAGGGGAGGTGGTGTCTGCCTACTGATCAACACTGCATGGTGCTCGGACACAGTGGTACTGACAAGCTACTGCAGCCTGGACCTGGAACACCTGTCGGTGAAGTATTGTCCCTATTATCTGCCACAGGAATTCACCTCGGTCATACTGACAGCGGTCTACATTCCCCCCAAGGCGGACGTGGAGTGTGCTCGGAACATACTGCATACCAACATCAGTGAACTTGAGACCAGGTATCCGGAGGCTTTGCTCATTACAGCCGGGGACTTTAACCAGGCCAACTTCAGAAAGGCACTGCCAAAGTTATACCAACATGTCTCCTGCCCCACTAAAGGCCCGAATATACTTGACCACTGCTACACAGCAATCAAGAATGCCTACTGTTCCGTCCCACGACCTCACTTCGGAAAATCGGACCATCAGGCCATACTCCTCCTCCCGGCTTACAAACAGAAACTGAAGCGGGAGGTCACAGTGTCAAAAGTAGTGTCGTGTTGGACGGAGGAAACGGATGAGGTCCTCCATGACTGCTTTGAATCGGTGGACTGGTTAGTATTCAAGGACTCGGCAGCTAACCTCGATGAGCATGCCTCAGCTGTCACGGACTTTACTTGGAAATGCACGTTGGACTGTGTGTCTCGCAAGACAATCCGGGTGTTCCCTAACCAGAAACCTTGGATGAATTATGAGGTCAAGTCCCTTTTAAAGGCTAGAGCTGTGGCTTTTAGGTCTGGGGATACCAGTCGCTACACGGAATCCAGACGTGAACTCCGGAAAGCCATTAAGGGTGACAAGAGGCAATATCAAGCCAAGTTGGAAGCCCAGGCTAACCAGAGGGATGCCAGTAGACTATGGCAGGGTCTAAATGAGATCACTGGGTGCAAAGAAAAGGCTGGGAATATCAATAACTGTGGCGCTTCTCTTCCTGACGAACTTAACATATTCTACGCAAGATTCGAACAAAAGAGCGTCCTGCTCCCTCCAGATGAACTGGACCTGGCGGCATCGAGTTTCATCGTCACCGAGGAGGACGTTAGAAGGGCCTTCCTGAAGATAAATCCAAGGAAGGCGACGGGCCCAGATGGCATCCCAGGACGTGTTCTCCAGGCCTGTGCAAGCGAGCTAGCTGGAGTGTTTGCTGACATCTTCAGCTGCTCCTTGCTTCAGTCTAAAATCCCCTCGTGTTTTAAGAAGGCAACAATAAACCCAGTGCCGAAGAAGAGCAAGGTGGCATGCCTGAATGACTGTCGACCTGTGGCTCTGACATCAATTGCTATGAAGTACTTCGAGAGATTGGTTATGGCACACATCAACCACAGCCTACCGGTCAAACTCGACACTTTGCAATTCGCCTACCAGAGCAACAGGTCAACAGCAGATGCCATCTCTCTGGCCCTACATTCCTCCTTAGAACACCTGGAGAATAAAGACGCATACGTAAGGCTCCTTTTCATTGACAACAGCTCTGCCTTTAATACTATCATTCCAAATTAACTGATTCCTAAGCTCCAGAACCTGGGCCTTAGCACTGAGATCTGCAGCTGGATCTTCAACTTCCTCACAGACAGGACCCAGGCTGTAAAAATAGGGGACAAGCTCTCCTCTACAATCACTCTGAGCACCAGTGCCCCACAAGGCTGTGTACTCAGCCCCCTGCTGTACTCACTGTACACCCATGATTTCTGTAGCCAAGTTTCTATCGAACTCAATATATAAGTTTGCTGATGACACAACAATTGTAGGCCATATCTCGGGTAATGATGAGTTTGAGTACAGAGAGGAAATTAAGAACCTGGTGACATGGTGCGAAGACAATAACCTATCCCTCAACGTCAGCAAGACGAGGGAATTGGTTGTTGACTTCAGAAGGATTAGCGGACCGCAAGACCCAATTTACATCAGTGGTGCACAAGTGGAACAGGTCAAAAGCTTTAAGTTCCTTGGGGTCAATATCACAAATGACCTGACTTGGTCCAACCAAGCAGAGTTCACTGCCAAGAAGGCCCACCAGCGCCTTTACTTCCTGAGAAAACTAAAGAAATTTGGCCTGTCCCCTAAAACCGTCACTAATTTTTATAAATGCACCATAGAAAGCATTCTTCTAGGGTGCATCACAACCCAGTATGGAAGTTGTCCTGTCCAAGACCGAAAGAAGCTGCTGAAGATCGTGAACACGGCGCAGCACATCACACAAACCAATCTTCCGTCCGTGGACTCACTTTACACCGCACGCTGTCAGAGCAGTGCTGCCAGGATAATCAAGGGCACGACCCACCCAGCCAACACACTTTTTGTCCCTCTTCCCTCCGGGAGACAGCTCAGGAGCTTGAAGACTTGTACGGCCAGATTTGGGAACAGCTTCTTTCCAACTGTGATAAGACTGTTGAACGGATCCTGACCCTGATCTGGGCTGTACCCTCCAAATATCCAGACCTGCATCTCGGTTTTTTTGCACTACCTTACTTCCCATTTTTCTGTTTTCTATTTATGATTTATAATTTATTTTTTTAATATTTACTAATTTTTACTATTTTTAATATTTAATATTTGTACTCCAGGGAGCAGGAAGCGCAGAATCAAATATCGCTGTGATGATTGTACGTTCTAGTATCAATTGTTTGGCAACAATAAAGTAAAGTAAAGTAAAGCAAGACCAAGGAACTAATTATTAATTTCAGAAAGGGCAGGTCAGGAGAAAACACACCAGCCGGAATGTGTGGCCGCCCCTATCACATCCTCAGGATGTGTTGGTAGTTAATGCAAATGATACATTTCACCATTTGTAGTGATGTACGTGTGATAATTAAATGAATCTGAATCTGAATCCTTATCGAGCTGTGAGCAGAGGAAAGGATAAGCAGCTTCAAGTCCTGGGATGTCAAAATCTCAGAGGATCTATCCTGGGCCCAATATATTAATACAATCACAAAGAAGGCAGGCCAGTGGCTCTACTTCGTTAAGAATTTAAGGAGATTTGGTATTTCACCAAAGACTCTTACAGATTTCTGAGAAAGCATTCTGACTGGTTGTGTCACGGTCTGGTCTGCCGGTTCCACTGCTCAGGGTTGTAAGGGGTTGTAGACTTAGCCCGCTCCATCATGAGCACAACCCCTCTCACCAGCAAGAACAGCTTTAAAGGGAGATGCCTCAAAAAGGCAGCATCCATCATTAAGGACCCCCATCGCCCAGGACATGCCCTCTTCTCATTACTATGAAGAGGGAGGAGGTACAGGACCCTGAAGACACACACTCCACATTTTAGGAATAGCTTCTTCCCCTCCGCCATCAGATTTCTGAACAGATCACAAACCCATGAATACTACCTCAAAGCAACACACACAAAATGCTAGAGGAACTCAGCAGGCCAGGCCTGGTGAAGGGTCTTGGCCTGAAACGTTGACTGTTGACTCTGGTCTATAGATGCTGCCTGACTTGCTGAGTTCCTGCAGCGTTCTCTGTGTGTTGCTTTGGATTTCCAGCGTCTGCGGATTTTCTCATGTTTGTGGCACACTACCTCACTATTCCCTCAGTTTTACACTATTTATTTATTTTATAATTTATCGTAATTTTTATGTCCTTCAAATGTACAGCTACTGTGAAACAACAGGTGTCATGTTATATACAGCAAGTCAATGATAACCCCACCATGGACAGTCCCAAACCTGACTGTGAAAGGAGGGCTCGACATGGGAGTAGCAAAGCCGTCCAGTAAAAACCCAGAGCTACAGAAATGGCCACAGAAGCACCAAGGACCTCACCCCGGGAGGGGAATGGGCAACACCTGCAGACATTTTTTTCTTTATTATTACAATACAGTGTGGCCCTTCCAGCCATTCAAGCCATAGCACCCAGCAATATCCTGACTTAACCCTAGCCTAACCACGGAGCAATTTACAATGACCAATTAACCTCCCAAACGGTACGTCTTTGGACTGCAGGAGGAAACCGGAGCACCGGAAGGAAACCCACGCGGTCATGGTGAGAATGTACAAACTCCAGTGGTGGGAATTGAACCTGGGTGTCTGGTACTGTAGAGCATTGTGCTAACCACGACACCACCATGACGCCCAGGACAGAGGATTCCGGTGAGCTGCCCCAGTCGGGGTGATGCGCTGAAGAAGAAGGTAAGTCAATGATTCTGATTCGGAGCTGTGTTATGGAGATTCTACATTACCCTGAGGGGGAATTTTTACAGATACAGTGTGGAGTAGAACCTTCTGGCCCTTCGAGCCACACCGCCCAGCAACACCCTATTTTTAACCGTAGCCTAATCACAGGACAATTTATAATGACCAATTAAGCAACCAACCAGTACATCTTTGGACTGTGGGAGGAAACGGGATCACCCATGGGGACATACATATAACATCAGAATTAAACTCCGAACTCCAACACCCCCAGCTGTAATAGCGTCACGCTACCCACGGATGACTGTCAATGTAGATGCTGAGAGACCGATTCACAAGGAACACTTCACGTAGTGAACAAATGGAGAGTTTAGTGCTTACCTGTGCTCTCGGTGTCGCAAACCTTAAAGGTGAAGTTGAGCACATCCTCCTCAGAGCAGAGACCAGCCTCGTCGTAACCAGCTTCACCTAAAGCTGTGCTTTCATTGTTACCTGTTGGAGATTTTCTATGGGGTAAAATGCTACACATCCAATCATTCACAAAATTAAATAACAAGCCATGGCCCAAAATGAATAAAATAGCGACATTTAAACTCTTGGACAGGCACATGGATGTAAGCAAAATGAAGATTTATGGCAACACACAATCCTTACACTTCAATCTCCTCCTTGTGTACAGGAAATGACATTAAACAATCTTGATTCTTGAATCTTGGAGCTTGAAATGCTGGAGGAACTCAGCAGGTCAGGCAGCATCTATGGAAATGAGTACACAGTCAATGTTTCCGGCCGAAACCCTTCATCAGAACTGGAAAGGAAGTGGACAGAAGGTGGGAATTCTTCTGGCTTCTTCCTCCTTTCTCCCCAGTCCTGATGAAGGGGTCTTGGCACAAAATGGCAACTGTTTATTCATTTCCATGCATGCTGCCTGACCTGCTGAGCTCCTCCAGCGTTTTGTGTGTGTTGCTCTGGATTTCCAGCATCTGCAGAATCTCTTGTGTTTATGAAGAGTTATGGGCTGTGTAGAAGGAAAGAATTAGGTTGATCCTGGAGGTACGGGAGCCTTAAGACCCACACCACCAGGTCCAGAAACAGTTATTACCCTACAACTATCAGGCTGCTGAACCGGAGTGAATAACTTCACTCTGAATTAATTCGACACCTACAGACTCACTGTCAAGGACTCTTTTCACACTCTCAATATTATCTTTTATTTGCACGGTTTGTCTTCTTTTGGCAATTGGTTGTGTTTTCATTCTCTATTTCTGTAAAATTCTATTACATTTCAGTTTTTCTGTAAATACATCAAAAATGAGAATCTCAAGCAGCACATGGTAGCATACTGTATATGCACTTTGATAATAAATTTGCTTTGAATTTTAAGGTGGTTTATATAGTCAGTACAACATGTTGGGCCGAAGGTCCTGTTCTGTACTGTGCTGTACCGTTCTATGTTCTATGAATTACTTACCCAGATCCCACCCGTGAAAACAAGCCCCAACACGCCTGGGCCTCTGTCTTGCTGCGATATGTCAATAGATCCAATAAATCCACCAGGATTTCCCCCACACTCATCCTCACACACACACACTCTCTCAAACACACACATACACACATACAGACACACAGTCACATACATGCTTACATATGTACACATATGCAAACACACACACATATATAAACACATACATACACACAAACATGTAAGCATACACGCACAGACACACATATGCACAGACACACACACATGCACACACATATGTAAGCACACATGCACAGAGACACATATGGACATGCATATATACACACATACACGTGTACACACAGACACACGTCGCACATACACACTCTTGTGCACACTCACACACTTCATATACACATATACACACATATACATACACATATATACACACACACTCACTCTCACACACTCACTCCAACACACACATTCTCACACACACTCTCACACGCACGCACACACACACAAACACACACACACACACACACACACACTCTCTCTCACAGACACATGACTAACTGAAAGAAGAGCTAGTAAGAGCTCAGTTAGTCCTGATGAAGGGTTGACTGTACCTCTTCCTAGAGATGCTGCCTGGCCTGCTGCGTTCACCAGCAACTTTTATCGGAATATAAGGTGTTGCTTCGCCAACCTGAGTGTGGTGAGAGTAGAGGAGGCCAAAGACTGACACGGTTTTTCTCCGGTCCTGATGAAGGGTCTCGGCCCGAAACGTCGACTATACTCTTTTCGATAGATGCTGCCTAGCCTGCTGAGTTCCTCCAGCGTTTTGTGTGTGATGTTTGGGCTGTATCCACCACTTTTTGTAGGTTTTTGTGTTACATAGGAACATAGAAAACCTACAGCACAATACAGGCCCTTCAGCCCACAAAGTTGTGCCGATCATGTCCCTACCTTAGAAATTACTAGGCTTACCTATAGCCCTCTATTTTTCTAAGCTCCATGTACCTATCCAAAAGTCTCTTGGACATCGGTGTTTCCATACCAGAGTGTGTGCAACCAGTTAGGATACTCTCCACTCTGCATCTATACAGATTTGTCAAAGCCTTTGGTGACATGCCAAATCTACGCAAACTTCTAGGAAAGTAAACATGCTGGTATTCCTTCTTTGTGATGGCACTTAACACCTGGCACGGAGGGGCTAGAACACAAGATCAGAAAAACCTGCAGCAAGTTGTAAAGCCCGCCAGCTCCATCATGGGCACTAGTCTCCCCAGCATCGAGGAAACTTCAAAAGGCTACAGTAAACCTACTGTATGTACACTCACTCACTATTTTCTCATTTTTTACTCTTGTTTTACAGTAATTGCTTAATTTAATATATATGTATATTTCTAATTGTAATTTATAGTTTTTTATTATGCATTGCAATGTATTGCTGCCACAAAATAACATATTTCTCGACATATGCCAGACACCAGCAATATTAAACCTGATTGTAATTCTGATTCTGGTTCCAAATTAAACTTTCTTCACTATTTAAGAGTGTGTGCAAATACCTTTAAATGTAGGGACAATGTCTGATTCTACCACTTCCCCTGCCAGTACATTTCAGATACACCACTCACAGAGTAAAAATCTTTCCCCTCAAATCTCCTCTAACACCTTAAGACACAGGAGCAGAATCTGACCATTTGGCCCATCGAGTCTGATCCACCATTCCATCATGGCTGATTTATTATCTCTCTCAACACCATTCTTCTGCCTTTTCCCCGTGACCTTTGACAGCCTGACTAATCAAGAACCTATCAACCTCCACTGTAAATACACTCCACAGTCATCTGTGGCATTGAATTCCACAGATTCACCATCCTTCGGCTACAGATATTCCTCCTCATCCCTGTTCTAAATGGGCATCCTCCCATTCTGAGACTGTGCCCTCTATGGGAAACATCCTCTCCACCTCCACTCTATCTACGGTCTTCCAAAATTCGATAGGTTTCAATGAGATCCCCCCTCATTCTTCTAAACCCCAGCGAGCACAGACCCAGAGCTGCCAAACGCTCCTCATACATTAACCCTTCATTCCTGGGATAATTCTCGTGAATCTGAATGATATTGGGAATTAACCCCTTCCTCTCATGTAAACTTAGCCGGCTGGTGGTGTAGTGGCATCAGTGCCCGACTTCGGAGCGAAGGCTCCCAAGTTTGAATTCAGCCAGCTCCCTTGCATGCTTTCCATCTGTGCTGGGTTGAGTGTCGAGCTAGCAACTCGGCCTCATAAAAATAAGAAAGCCTGCGAAAAAAACGCCGTCACGACGGCGTTCCGATGACTCCACTCGGAGTTAAGGGCTTTCTTCTTCTTCTTTCTTCTCATGTAAACTTATGCCCTTTTGTCTTTGATCCTTAAAATCCATATTTACAACCAAATGTAGCTTTGTCTTAACAATTGATGGAAATACAGTAAACCCCAATTGCAACACCCCCTACTCAGCTCAGAGCCTTCTAGTGACTCACTTTTGTCATTGGCAAATTCCTCTTGCCTTCTGAAGACTTGCCCAGCTGAAGTCTCATTCAAGCCCCCAGTTGAGGACACGCCAGCAGCCATGTTGCCGTTCTCATTCCCATCCATGGACAAGCAAGTTGTCCCAGCACCCAGTCCGGAGTCTAAACGTGATACCAAGTTGGGGTCCAGCGAGTCCTTCTCTCCGTAATCCACTGCCTGGCTCCTCTGGAGAGATGGCACGCCATCTCCACCCGCTGGACTCCGAACTCTGTCTGCCAGCACTTTGGATGTCATTTCAATTTCAGGAAATCTGCAAGCATTAAGAGGAAAATTATATTAATTAAAGCAGAAAATTCTAGGTAATTTTCTGCATACATTTTGTGCTGGTCATCACCATCCCTGCTGATCTCTCGAAAGAGTTTCTCATTAATGGTCCTTTCCTGCATCAGGGGATACTCCTGAGGACAATAGCCATGTCCTTCAACCTCCGCACAGTTATCTTCAAGACTGGTAATATCATTTCCAGTACGCAAGTGTAAAGAAGAATGAAATAATTGTTACTCCAGATCCGATACAGCACAAAAAAACACAATAATAATTTAAAAACACAATGAATATAAATGCCTAAGATAGCTAATACACATTGATTGCTTGCATGTCCATAAAGTGACGTTAGGTACAAGAGTGTCTGTACATAAGGTGACTGACAGGAAATGATACAGCAGTGGTGGTTGGGGGTGAGGAGGGGTGGGTTAGTGGGCAGAGGTGTCGATCAGCTGAACTATTTGGGAAAAATACCTGTTTTTGAACCTGGATGCTACAGAGCCTCCTCCCTGATGGGAGTGGGACAAACGGTTCATAAGCAGGGTGGGGTGGTGGGAGGAATCCTTCGTGATGTTTCTGGCCCTTTCCTGACACCTTTCTGTATATACTGTATGTCCTCCCCCAGGTAGAGCGGTGCCAACGATGCTTTTGACAATTTTGACTATCCATTGCAGAGCCTTCCTGTTCACTGCAGTGCAAGTTTCCACACCATTGGACCATAAGACAGGAGCAGAATTAAATCATTTGGCCCATTGAGTCTGCTCCACCATTCAATCGCTATTTCCCCTCCTCAGACCCACACCACAGCTTTCTCCCCACAACCTCTGATACCATGTAGTGAGTGAGGAGCGTTCAGCCTCCTCAGAAAGCAGAGGCACCGGCGAGCTTTCCTGATTGTGTAGAATGTGTTCTGGGACCGTGAGAGGTTGTGCGAGATGCACACTCCCAGGACTTTGAAACTGCTCACAGTTACAAGAGAATCATAAGGCACAGCCCAGGGTTCCTCTGGAAGGGAGGGAGAGGGGGAGAAACAAAAGTTTAAGAAGATTTACTATCAGCTTCTGCTTCCTTTTACCCAAGACATCTTTGCCAATTTTCTGGCTGTTCATCCAAGAAATGGGTTCAAACAATGAAGTTTCCTGTCAACAGACTCTTTAAGGATCTTCTGGTACACTGAAGATAAACCCTTGATTTGATGAATCACCGGTTAATTTGTTCTGTACCCTACAATATCTAATTTATGCACTTTATTTATTTATGCACAATTAATTTGAAGATTTTATTCTTACTTTCCTAAGTTATTGTGTACTTCTGTGCTTTACACCCAAGTCTAGAAAAACATTGTCTTGTTTGACGTAATGCATGTATATCGTTAAATGACAATAAACTTGACGACTTGATCTGATATCTCAGTCCACCTTATTATGTCTCCTGTTCCTTATTGTCTGCCTGTGCTGCACTTTCTCTGTAGCTGTTCCACTTTATTCTGCATTCTGTTACTGATTTCTCTTTTACCTCAATGCACCGCGTGAAGATCTGACCTGTATGAACACGTTTTTCCCCTCTTTTTGCACTACTTATTGAATTTATTATAGACCTGTATATATATATTTGTTGTAATTTATAGCTTTTATTATTCTGTTTTGCAATGTACTGCTGCTGCAAATCAACACATTTCACAACATTTACCAGTGATATTAAACCCGATTCCGATTCTGCCATGCTTTTCCCTGTATCTCGGTACATGCCACCATGTCATTAGGCAAAAGCAGGTAACTATAGGCCAGTTAGTTTAACATCTGTAGTTGGGAAAATGCTTGAAACGATCATTAAAGAAGAAATAACAAGGCATGTGGAAAGAAATGGATCCATCAGGCAGATGCAGCACGGATTCAGCAAAGGCAGGTCCTGTTTGACAATCTTACTGGAGGTCTTTGGGGATATAATGAGTGCAGTGGATAGAGGGGAACAGATCAACATTGCTTACTTGGATTTCCAGAAGGCGTTTGATAAGGTGCCACATAAAAGACTTATCAATAAGATAAGGATGCTTAGATTTGGGTCTGATATATTAGCATGGATAGAGGATTGATTAACTAATAGAAAGCAGAGAGTTGGGATACATGGGTGTTTCTCTGGTTGGCAATCAGTGGTGAGCAGTGTGCAGCAGTGGTCGGTGCTGGGCCCGCAACTGTTCATGATATGCATTAATGATCTGGAAGAGAGGACCGAGTGTAGTGTATCTAAGTTTGCTGATGTCACTAAATTGAGTGGAAAAGCAAATTGTGCAGAAGATACAGAGAGTCTGCAGAGAGATATAGATAGGTTAAGTGAGTGGGCAAGGGTCTGGCAGATGGAGTACAATGTTGGTAAATGTGAGGTCATCCACTTTGGAAGGAAAAATGAAAGAGCAAATTATTATTTAAATAATAAAAAAATTGAGCATGCTGCTGTGAAGAGGAACTTGAAAGTGCTTGTGCATGAATCACAAAAGGTTGGTTTGCAGGTGCAGCAGGCTATCAAGAAGGTAAATAAAATGTTGGCCTTCATTGCTAGAGGGATTGAATTTAAGAGCAGGGAGGTTATGCTGCAACTGTAAAGGGTATTGGCGAGGTCACATCTGGAGTACTGTGTGCAGTTCTGGTCTCCTTACTTGAGGAAGGATATACTGGCTTTGGAGGCAATGCAGAGGAGGTTCACCAGGTTGATTCTAGAGATGAGGGGGTTAGACTATGAGGAAAGATAGAGTCACCTGGGACTGTACTCGCTGGAATTCAGAAAAATTCAGTTCTAGATCTTATAAAATTATGAAAGAGAAAGATAAGATAGAGGCAAGAAAGTTGTTTCCACTGGTAGGTGAGACTAGGACTAGGGGACATAGCCTCAAGATTCAGGGGAGTAGATTTAGGACAGCGATGAGGAGGAACTGCTTTTCCCAGAGAGTGGTGAATCTGTGGAATTCTCCGCCCAATGAAGCGATGGAGGCTACCTCAGCAAATATATTTAAGACAAGGTTGGATAGATTTTTGCATAGTAGGGTAATTAAGGGTTATGGGGAAAAGGCAGGTAGGTGGAGATGAGTCCATGGCCAGATCAGCCACAATCGTATTGAATGGCAGAGCAGGCTCGACAGGCTAGATGGCCGACTCATGATCCTATTTCTCATGTTGTTATAATGAACCAATTCCAATTCTAATCTGTCTCATCGGACAGAAGATACAAAGGCCTGAAAACATGTGCTACCTGACTCCTCAAGAACAGATTCTACCCCACCCTTATAAGACTATTGAACGGTTCCCTAAAATTAAAAGATGGACTTTTGACATTACAATCTAACTTGTTAAGATCTTGCACTCTAAGATATAGTTTACCTGCAGTGCACTTTCTGTGCAGCTGTTACACTTCATTCTGCATTCTGTTACTGCTGTGACCTGTTTGACCGCAAAGCACTTTTGTCATCTGATCTATATGGATGGTATATAGAGCAAGCTTTTCACCATATCTTGGTGCATGTAAACCAACTGACCAAGTGACTGATTTAACGATCATTACATGGTGTATTGTGGTGGAAAAGGTAAAATAATAACAGACAATAACAAACCAATAAACACGAGCAATTCTGCAGATGCTGAAAATCCAAAGCACCACACTCAATATGTAGGAGGTCAGTCAAATGAATCAATAGTCAATGTTTTGAGCCGAGACCCTTCATCAGATCATACACAGCAAATTGTTCCACAACGATATATACAACGTAGGCACCATTATTTTTCACATGGTTCTGCTGAGACAGGTAAATGGTTCTCTGAGGAACACACACATTACACATAGAGATGTGTCTGTACTCTTGTAGAGAGGCAGAGGGTGAGCACAATTACACTCAGGAAGTACCTAATAAAGTGCGACAGAGTGTATATTCATGGTCTTCTGCTGCTGCAGCCCATCCACTTCAAAGTTTGGCGTGTTTTGCTCCTCTGCACACCACTGTTGTAACATGTGGTTATCTGAGTTACTGTCATTTTCCTGTCAGCCTGAACCAGTCTGGCCATTCTCCGCTGACCTCTCATTAACAAGGTGTTTTCACCCACAAAACTACTGCTCATTGGATGTTTTTCGGTTATCGCACCACTCGCTGTAAACTCTAGAGCAGGGATTCCCAACCCTCTTTTAAGGTCATAGGACCTTACTGTCAACTGAGAGGTCGGTGGACCCCAGGGTGAGAACCCTTGCTCTAGAGGCTGTTGAGCATAAAAATCCCAGGGGATCAAGTTTCTGAGATACTCAAACCACCCCATCTGGCACCAACAATCATTCCATCGATAAAGTCACTTAGATCACATTTCTTCCCCATTCTGATGTTTGGTCTGAAAAACAACTGAATCTCCTGACCATGTCTGCATGCTTTTATATATTGAGTTGCTGCCACATGATTTGTTGATTAGATATCTGCATTAATGAGCAGGTGTACAGGTGTAACTGATGAAGACGCCATCATCATTATTATGACATGGGCAATCTGTCTTTAACCTGAGAAGTTCTGATAAGCTCTTCAAAACTTTTGCCTGTCCATCCCTTGATGTAACTCATGAACGTCATGAGCTGTCAACCGTGTCTATCTCTTCCATCAATGTTTCCCATCACTGCAAGATGCTTGAGCTTCTCTTTCCTCAGTACATGTCCAGAAAGTCCAACTTCCGTTTCCTGATTGATGGTCGCTTCCTATTCCAGCTTTTCGCAGCACTTTCTCATTCGTTTCTCTTTCCACAATATTTTCATCATTCTTCTCAAAAAAAACATTTCTGCCGCTCCAAGCCTTCCCTCATTTTGCTTTGATATTGTCTAACATTCTCTTCCATATGTTAGTGTGGAATGAACATAGCCAATAAAGTGGCCACTGATTATATATTCATATATCCTTCTCAATTTTCAATTAATATTTTATACATATACACTGTTATATATATAGGAAATTACACTGTAGATGTAGCCATGTGTATCTGTTGCTTTGAACAGCACACCATTGCATGTATGAATAGATGACCACAAGGATTTAGATCAGTTTTTGTGCTTACCTGTGCTTCAAGTCAATTGGTTTATCATTACACAATGCATTAGGGTAGTACAAGGGAAAACAATAACAGAATGCAGAATAAAGTGTAACAACTACAGAGAAAGTGCAGTGCGGGCAGACAATAAAATGCAAGGTAGATTGTGAGATCAGGAGTTCATCTTATTGTACTAGGGAACCATTCAAGTAACTCTGCCATGGATGGTCCCAAACCCAGCTGTGAAAGGAGGAGGAACGGGTATGAACTCCCCATGGACAGTCCCAAACCCGGCTGTGAAAGGAGGAGGAACGGGTATGAACACCCCATGGACAGTCCCAAACCCAGCTGTGAAAGGAGGAGAGTTGGGTATGAACTCCCCATGGACAGTCCCAAACCCGGCTGTGAAAGGAGGAGGGTTGGGTATGAACTCCCCATGGACAGTCCCAAACCCGGCTGTGAAAGGAGGAGGGTTGGGTATGAACTCCCCATGGACAGTCCCAAACCCGGCTGTGAAAGGAGGAGGGTTGGGTATGAACTCCCCATGGACAGTCCCAAACCCGGCTGTGAAAGGAGGAGGAACGGGTATGAACTCCCCATGGACAGTCCCAAACCCGGCTGTGAAAGGAGGAGGAACGGGTATGAACTCCCCATGGACAGTCCCAAACCCGGCTGTGAAAGGAGGAGGAACGGGCATGAACTCCCCATGGACAGTCCCAAACCCGGCTGTGAAAGGAGGAGGAACGGGTATGAACTCCACATCAGTCCCAAACCCAGCTGTGAAAGGAGGAGGGTTGGGTATGAACTCCCCATGGACAGTCCCAAACCCGGCTGTGAAAGGAGGAGGGTTGGGTATGAACTCCCCATGGACAGTCCCAAACCCGGCTGTGAAAGGAGGAGAGTTGGGTATGAACTCCCCATGAACAGTCCCAAACCCGGCTGTGAAAGGAGGAGAGTTGGGTATGAACACCCCATCAGTCCCAAACCCAGCTGTGAAAGGAGGAGGGTTGGGTATGAACTCCCCATGGACAGTCCCAAACCCGGCTGTGAAAGGAGGAGGGTTGGGTATGAACTCCCCACAGACAGTCCCAAACCCGGCTGTGAAAGGAGGAGGAACGGGTATGAACTCCCCATGGACAGTCCCAAACCCGGCTGTGAAAGGAGGAGGAACGGGTATGAACTCCCCATCAGTCCCAAAACCAGCTGTGAAAGGAGGAGGGTTGGGTATGAACACCCCATGGACAGTCCCAAACCCGGCTGTGAAAGGAGGAGGGTTGGGTATGAACTCCCCATGGACAGTCCCAAACCCGGCTGTGAAAGGAGGAGGAACGGGTATGAACTCCCCATGGACAGTCCCAAACCCGGCTGTGAAAGGAGGAGGAACGGGTATGAACTCTCCATGGACAGTCCCAAACCCGGCTGTGAAAGGAGGAGAATTGGGTATGAACTCCCCATGGACAGTCCCAAACCCGGCTGTGAAAGGAGGAGGAACGGGTATGAACTCCCCATGGACAGTCCCAAACCCGGCTGTGAAAGGAGGAGGAACGGGTATGAACTCCCCATGGACAGTCCCAAACCCGGCTGTGAAAGGAGGAGGGTTGGGTATGAACACCCCATGGACAGTCCCAAACCCGGCTGTGAAAGGAGGAGGGTTGGGTATGAACTCCCCATGGACAGTCCCAAACCCGGCTGTGAAAGGAAGAGGAACGGGTATGAACTCCCCATGGACAGTCCCAAACCCGGCTGTGAAAGGAGGAGGAACGGGTATAAACTCCCCATGGACAGTCCCAAACCCGGCTGTGAAAGGAGGAGGAACGGGTATGAACTCCCCAAGGACAGTCCCAAACCCGGCTGTGAAAGGAGGAGGAACGGGTATGAACTCCCCAAGGACAGTCCCAAACCCGGCTGTGAAAGGAGGAGGGTTGGGTATGAACTCCCCATGGACAGTCCCAAACCCGGCTGTGAAAGGAGGAGAGTTGGGTATGAACTCCCCATGGACAGTCCCAAACCCGGCTGTGAAAGGAGGAGGGTTGGGTATGAACTCCCCATGGACAGTCCCAAACCCGGCTGTGAAAGGAGGAGAGTTGGGTATGAACTCCCCATGGACAGTCCAAAATCCGGCTGTGAAAGGAGGAGGAACGGGTATGAACTCCCCAAGGACAGTCCCAAACCCGGCTGTGAAAGGAGGAGGAACGGGTATGAACTCCCCAAGGACAGTCCCAAACCCAGCTGTGAAAGGAGGAGGGTTGGGTATGAACACCCCATGGACAGTCCCAAACCCGGCTGTGAAAGGAGGAGGGTTGGGTATGAACTCCCCATGGACAGTCCCAAACCCGGCTGTGAAAGGAGGAGGGTTGGGTATGAACTCCCCATGGACAGTCCCAAACCCGGCTGTGAAAGGAGGAGGGTTGGGTATGAACTCCCCATGGACAGTCCCAAACCCGGCTGTGAAAGGAGGAGAGTTGGGTATGAACTCCCCATGGACAGTCCCAAACCCGGCTGTGAAAGGAGGAGGAATGGGTATGAACTCCCCATGGACAGTCCCAAACCCGGCTGTGAAAGGAGGAGGAACGGGTATGAACTCCCCATGGACAGTCCCAAACCCGGCTGTGAAAGGAGGAGAGTTGGGTATGAACTCCCCATGGACAGTCCCAAACCCGGCTGTGAAAGGAGGAGGAACGGGTATGAACTCCCCAAGGACAGTCCCAAACCCGGCTGTGAAAGGAGGAGAGTTGGGTATGAACTCCCCATGGACAGTCCCAAACCCGGCTGTGAAAGGAGGAGGAACGGGTATGAACTCCCCAAGGACAGTCCCAAACCCGGCTGTGAAAGGAGGAGGGTTGGGTATGAACACCCCATGGACAGTCCCAAACCCGGCTGTGAAAGGAGGAGGGTTGGGTATGAACTCCCCATTGACAGTCCCAAACCCGGCTGTGAAAGGAAGAGGAACGGGTATGAACTCCCCATGGACAGTCCCAAACCCGGATGTGAAAGGAGGAGGGTTGGGTATGAACTCCCCAAGAACAGTCCCAAACCTGGCTGTGAAAGGAGGAGGGTTGGGTATGAACTCCCCATGGACAGTCCCAAACCCGGCTGTGAAAGGAGGAGGAACGGATATGAACTCCCCATGGACAGTCCCAAACCCGGCTGTGAAAGGAGGAGGGTTGGGTATGAACTCCCCATGGACAGTCCCAAACCCGGCTGTGAAAGGAGAAGGAACGGGTATGAACTCCCCATGGACAGTCCCAAACCCGGCTGTGAAAGGAGGAGGAACGGGTATGAACTCCCCATGGACAGTCCCAAACCCGGCTGTGAAAGGAGGAGGGTTCGGTATGAACACCCCATGGACAGTCCCAAACCCGGCTGTGAAAGGAGGAGGGTTGGGTATGAACTCCCCATGGACAGTCCCAAACCCGGCTGTGAAAGGAGGAGGAACGGGTATGAACTCCCCATGGACAGTCCCAAACCCAGCTGTGAAAGGAGGAGGAACGGGTATGAACTCCCCATGGACAGTCCCAAACCCAGCTGTGAAAGGAGGAGGGTTTGGTATGAACTCCCCATGGACAGTCCCAAACCCGGCTGTGAAAGGAGAAGGAACGGGTATGAACTCCCCATGGACAGTCCCAAACCCGGCTGTGAAAGGAGGAGGAACGGGTATGAACTCCCCATGGACAGTCCCAAACCCGGCTGTGAAAGGAGGAGGGTTCGGTATGAACTCCCCATGGACAGTCCCAAACCCGGCTGTGAAAGGAGGAGGAACGGGTATGAACTCCCCATGGACAGTCCCAAACCCAGCTGTGAAAGGAGGAGGAACGGGTATGAACTCCCCATGGACAGTCCCAAACCCAGCTGTGAAAGGAGGAGGGTTGGGTATGAACTCCCCATGGACAGTCCCAAACCCGGCTGTGAAAGGAGGAGCGTTGGGTATGAACTCCCGATGGACAGTCCCAAACCCGGCTGTGAAAGGAGGAGAGTTGAGTATGAACTCCCCATGGACAGTCCCAAACCCGGCTGTGAAAGGAGGAGGAACGGGTATGAACTCCCCATGGACAGTCCCAAACCCGGCTGTGAAAGGAGGAGGAACGGGTATAAACTCCCCATGGACAGTCCCAAACCCGGCTGTGAAAGGAGGAGGGTTGGGTATGAACTCCCCATGGACAGTCCCAAACCCGGCTGTGAAAGGAGGAAGGTTGGGTATGAACTCCCCATGGACAGTCCCAAACCCGGCTGTGAAAGGAGGAGGAACGGGTATGAACTCCCCATGGACAGTCCCAAACCCGGCTGTGAAAGGAGGAGGAACGGGTATGAACTCCCCGTGGACAGTCCCAAACCCGGCTGTGAAAGGAGGAGGAACGGGTATGAACTCCCCATGGACAGTCCCAAACCCGGCTGTGAAAGGAGGAGGAACGGGTATGAACTCCCCATGGACAGTCCCAAACCCGGCTGTGAAAGGAGGAGGAACGGGTATGAACTCCCCATGGACAGTCACAAACCCGGCTGTGAAAGGAGGAGGGTTGGGTATGAACTCCCCATGGACAGTCCCAAACCTGGCTGTGAAAGGAGGAGGGTTGGGTATGAACTCCCCATGGACAGTCCCAAACCCGGCTGTGAAAGGAGAAGGAACGGGTATGAACTCCCCATGGACAGTCCCAAACCCGGCTGTGAAAGGAGGAGGAACGGGTATGAACTCCCCATGGACAGTCCCAAACCCGGCTGTGAAAGGAGGAGGAACGGGTATGAACTCCCCATGGACAGTCCCAAACCCGGCTGTGAAAGGAGGAGGAATGGGTATGAACTCCCCATGGACAGTCCCAAACCCGGCTGTGAAAGGAGGAGAGTTGGGTGTGAACTCCCCGTGGACAGTCCCAAACCCGGCTGTGAAAGGAGGACGGTTCGGCATGGGGCTAGCAACCTCATCCCATAAAAACCCTGAGCTACAGGAATGCCAACAGACGCTCCAAAGATCTCATCCCTGGAAGAGAGAGGATCTGTGCCTTGAAGTTGTATGAAGTTGTGTGGTGAAAGCAGAAGCCACAGAGCTCATCAACCTTCAGCCCAGGACCGAGAACTTTGGTGAGCTACCGTCTGTGGCCAATGGTCCGGTTGGGGTGATGGGTTTAAGAAGAAAAACCATTCAAGTCAGAATCAGAATCATATGGCATATGTGTGAAATTTGTTCTTTTGTGCAATGCATAGTAAGAAAACTATAAATTACAAAAAGAAGTATAAAATAATAAATTAAATAAGTAGTGTAAATGGAGAGGGTAAGATACTGAGGAAGTGCTCTTGGGTTATAATATTGTGGTGGGAGCTATCCCATCTCAGAGTACAGCATTGTTTAGAAAAGTAGATGTGTACACAGCACAGAACATACTGACAAATAGATCCACCTGCATCATGACTGTGTTCAACAAAGGAGATCTCTGTGAGGAGATCTGGCTTCGGACCTGGTGAGACAAAGTGTCGTGAACATTTCTGGTCAAGGAAGTACTGCGGAGTTGCTAAATGTACGCTGGAAGTGAGAGATTCAGGAAAAGACTGAACAAGGTGGGCCACTTTTCTGCAGAAAGGGTGAGGGGAAAAGAGTCGTAAGCAAGGTTTGAAAATGTAGACAAAGAGAAAATGTTTTAATCAGCAGATGAGTTTAGAAGTAGGCACTATAGATGTCAAATGCCTCTTTGGGAATGGAGAAGGAACATGCCTACATGGAGAGTGGTAAAGCTGTAACTTGCAAACGTGAGGTGTGGTTAAGTTGCACAACATTTAAAGTGAAGCTCAGTTAAACGTGAGAAAGTGAACATAGAACAATATAACACAGTACAGGCCCTTCAGCCCAAAATGTCCTGCTGACATGTTAATGTACTCCAAGATCAAGCTAACCCTTCCCTCCTGCAGAGCCTTCCATTTTTCTATCACTTCCTCTGTCTATGCTTTTCATAATCTTATAAACCTCTATCAGATCCCCCCTCAGCCTCTGCCACTCCAAAGAAAACAACCCAAGTTTATCCACTAGTTAAGACTCTCTAATCCAGGCAGCATCCTGATAAATCTGTTCTACACCCTCTCCAAAGACTCGACATTACAGTGGACTATTTTAAGAGCATAAGACAATAGGAGCTGAATTAGGTTGTTCGGCCCATCGAGTCTGTACTGCCATTCCTCCATGGCTGTTTTATTATCTCTCTCAATCCCATTCTCCAGCACTTCCCCCATAACCTTTCATCCCCTTACTAATCAAAGACCTATCAATCTCCACTCTAAATATGCCCAATGACTTGGCCTCCACAGCTGTCTGTAGCAATGAATTCCACAGATTCTCCACCCTCGGGCTGAAGCAACTTTGATGTATTTTTGCAAACTTTGTGTATATTCTTGTCCGACCCGTGAATCCTGACAAAGTGGAAGGCACTTTCATCTCTCATAATATACATTCTTTTTGATTTCTGTGAAATAGCTAAATTGGAAATCCACACCCCCCCCTTCCCCTTCCTTCTTCTTCAATTCCCCACTCTGACCTCTTACCTCTTCTCCTCACCTGCCTGTCATCTCCCTTTGGTTCCCTTTCTCCCATGGTTCACTCTCCTCTCATATCAGAGTCTTCTTTTCCATCCCTTTGCATTTTCCCCCTATCACTCCCAGCTTCTTACTTCACCCACCTGGCGTGACCTGTCACCTGCCAGGGTGTCCTCCTTCCCCTCCCCCACCTTCTTATTCTGGTATCTTCCCCCTTCCTTTCCAGTCTCGGCCTAAAATATCAACTGTTCTATTCATTTCCATAGATGCTGCCTGAGCTGCTGAGTTCCTCCAGCATTTTGTGTGTGTTGTTCTGGATTTCCAGTGCGTGCAGAATCTGTACTACCTGTTGCTAGTCACCACGAGACAAACACCTTCACTGCCAACAAGTTTAAAAACAGTAGCAAAAAATATTGTTATTTAATTTAAGACTTTACCTGATAAATACATTTCAGCCTATGAATCTGACAGGTTTCTCATTGCAGTTCAACTCCAGCCTTCCGAAGTTAAGACGTTTTCTCAGATTAGGAAAACTTTTAATAATGAAATACTGAAGATCAGAACCGTTACCTCTTCCTTCCCTTGCCAGCAGCTTTCCTGTTAAAAATGTCAGATGTGCAAGTTAAAATGGCCAAGACTGGCAAGAGCGGTGTGGCTAGTGATGAGCGCTGGTGTTACACTGAATTATCAAACCTCACTTCAGAAGCAGCTGGCCCAGACAGATCCGCTCTCTCTGGATCTAGTCAATCCAGCGTGAGCACAGACAGCAAAATAAACTACATTTCAGACCTCTTGTATCTACATCATCCTTCATTCAGGTAACACCTGACTTCCATTTCAATTTTGTTTTGAGATACAGCACAGAACAGGCCCTTCTGGCCACACAGCAACCCACCGATTTAACCCCAGCCGAACCACAGCACGATTTACAATGATCAGATAACCGACTAACCAGTACGCCTTTGGACTGTGGCAGGAAACTGAAGTACCCAGAGGAAACCCTCGCGCACACAGGAACTTTCTTACAGAGGACACCGGAACTGAACACTAAACTCCAACGCCCCAAACTGTGATAGCGTCACGCTACTGTGGCACCTTCTAATCGCTATGGAAAACTTTATTCTTGCTAACCTTATAATAGCTAATACCAACGGTATATACCTGCATTTCTTCCGTAACGTTTAAACGTGACCCAGTGAGACGACACAGTAGTGTAGCAGTTGGCATGACACTTTACAGCAGCAGCAATCGGGGTCAACTCCTGCTGCTCTCTCCGTGGCCACACGGGTTTCCTCCGGGTGCTCCCGTTTTCTCCCGCAGTCTGAAGACACGCCGGTTAGGGTTAGTATATTGCGGGCATGCTGTGTTCATGCCAGAAGCATGGCAACACTTGCGGGCTGTGTTGTTCATTGAACACAAATGGCTCATTTCACAGTATGTTTCAATGCACTTATGGCAAATAAAGCTAATCTTTATCTTTAACAAGAAACTAGCATGGTTAGCTTTGAAACTTCAACAACTCTCAGTACAATTGTTCTTTTGGGGCAAGAGATTCCCTGACTGAATTCGCAATACAGTACTATGTATAGCTTTAGTCATCTCGTTACATGAAAGATGTGGTCAAACTGGAAAGAGTGCAGAGAAGATTTACAACAATGTTGCCAGGACTAAAGGATCTGAGTAATAAAACCATAATACGTAGGGGCAGAATTAGGCCAGTTGGCCCATAAAGTCTGCTCCACCATTCCATCATGGCCGATTTAGTATCCCTCTCAATCCTATTCTCAAAGGTTCATTTTACTGTCAAAGTAAGCATGTAGAATACAACTCTGATATTCATCTTCTCCAGATAGCCATGACATAGAGAAACACCATTGTAGTCGTTGAAAGAAAAGATATCAACTCTTCCCCCCACCTATTTCTTTGCCCATTCCCCTAAACTATCTAAGTCTCTCTGCACTCTCTCTGTTTCCTCAACACCACCCACTCCTCCACCTATCTTTATATCATTGGCAAATTTAGCCACAAATCCATTAATACCATAGTCCAAATCATTGACATACATCGTAAAAAGCAGCGATCCCAACACCGACCTCTGTGGAACTCCACTGGTAACTGACAGCCAACCAGAGTAGGATCCCTTTATTCCCACTCCCTGTTTTCTGCTGACCAGCCAATGCTCCACCCATGCTAGTAACTTCCCTGTAATTCCATGGCTCATACCTTGCTAAGCAGCCTCATGTGCGACACCTAGTCGAAGGCCTTCTGAAAATCCAAGTACACCACATCTACTACATCTCCTTTGTCTACCCTGCTTGTAATTTCTTCAAAGAATTGCAGTAGGTTAGTCAGGCAGGACTTTCCTTTCAGGAAACCGTGCTGGCTTTGGCCTATCTTGTTTTGTGCTTCCAAGTATTCCGTAATCTCATCCCTAACAATCGATTCCAACAACTTCCCAACCACTGATGTCAGGCTATGCCAGCACATCTTCTTTTAGATAAGGGTCGCAAAACCATGTTGCACGATTTGTTCCTTTTTTCACACACTGGATGTTCCTCATTCTCGGTTGTGGATCTATTGTTTCTCTGTTTTATGGCTGCCTGCAAAAAGTTGAATCTTGAGGTTGTATACATACTTTGATAATAAATGTACTGTGAACTTTGAAAAGTGCTGACAATACTCCAAGTGTATGCAAGGTTGGCCAAGCTAGGCTGTTGGTCCCTGGAATAGAGGAGAATGAGAAACAAGCTAAAATTATGAGAAATGTAAATAAGGTGGATGGTAACAGTCTTTTCCCTGAGGAGTCCAAAACAAAGGAGCATAAATTTAAAGAGGAAGATTTAAAAAAGGACTTCAGGGACGACATTTCGCACAGAGGGTGGTGAGTATATGGAATGAGCTGCCAGATGAAATGGTTGATGCTGGTACAATATCATTTTAGCAGCATTTGGATAGGTACATGGAGGGGCGGCGTTTGCAGGGGTACGGGGAGAACACAGAAAATTAGGACTAGTTTGGACGGGCACTGTGGTTGACATGGACTGCAGACTCCTGCTTCCTCAACAGTACCTGCCACTTCAGCTGTCAAGATCTCTGAGGATCTAAACTGGTCCCAACATATCAACGTAGTTATAAAGAAGGCAAAGCAGTGGCTATGTTTTATTAGAAGTTTGAAGAGACTTGGCATGTCAACAAATACACTCAGAAACTTCTATAGTTGTACCATGGAGAGCATTCTGACAGGCTGCATCACTGTCTGGTATGGAGGGGCTACTGCACAGGACCGAAAGAAGCTGCAGAGGGTTGTAAATCTAGTCAGCTCCATCTTGGACACTAGCCTACAAAGT
The DNA here is from genome assembly GCF_963921235.1 of Mobula hypostoma. Classification (NCBI taxonomy): domain Eukaryota; kingdom Metazoa; phylum Chordata; class Chondrichthyes; order Myliobatiformes; family Myliobatidae; genus Mobula; species Mobula hypostoma. The sequence continues at coordinate 2,100,332 of NC_086107.1, forward strand.
ACCCAGGACTTCTTTAAGGAGCAGTGTCTCAGAAAGGCAGCGTCCATTATTAAGGACCTCCAGCACCCAGGGCATGCACTTTTCTCACTGTTACCATCAGATAAGAGGTACAGAAGCCTGAAGGCACAAACTCAGCGATTCAGGAACAGCTTCTTCCCCTCTGCCATCTGATTCCTAAATGGACGTTGAAGCTTTGGACACTAACTCACTTTTTTTAATATACAGTATTTCTGTTTTTGCACGTTTTTACATTGATTTACTTGTTTATTTATTATTGTTATGTCTGTTTATTGTTATGTTACTTTTTTTTCTCTCTCTGCTAGATTATGTATTGCATTGAACTGCTGCTGCTAAGTTAACAAATTTCACATCACATGCCGGTGATAATAAACCTGATTCTGATTCATCTGAAAAAGTTGACCAGAAAGCCATTAATTCCTTCATACAAATCGTTGACATATGATATGAGGAGAAATGTTCCCAGCACAAATCCATGCAGAACACCACTAGTCACTGGTAGCCAACTAGAAAAGGCTCCCTTTATTTCCTCTTTGCCTCTTGCCAGTCAGCCAGATGGGATGAGTGAAGTTATCCCCACTAATTCAAGAACCTGAGGGGTAATAACTGTTCCTGAACCTGGTGGTGTGGGACCTGAGGCTCCTGTATCTCCTTCCTGGTGGCAGTAGCGAGAAGAGAACATGGCCTTTGTGGTGGGTTCCCTGATGATGGATGCTGCTTTTCTGCGATGGTTCTCCATACAAATGTGCTCAATGGTGGGAGGGCTCTACCTGTGATGGGTTGGGCTGTATCTACTACTTTTTGTAGGATTTTCTATTCAAGGGCATTGGTGTTTCTATTTCAGGCCATGATGCAGCCAACGAAGATACTGTACTATCCACCACACATCTATTTACATCTAATTTAGATGTCATGCCAAATCTTCACAAGCTCCTAAGGAAGCAGAGCCACTGCCATGCTTTCTTTGTAATCTCACTTACATACTGGACCAAGGACAGGTCCTCCAAAATAACAGCACCGAGGAAATTAGAGTTGCTGACCCTCTCCCTTTCTGATCCCCCAGAGAGGACTGGCTCATGGACCTCTGGTTTCCACCTCCTGAAGTCAATAATCAGCTCTTTAGTCTTACTGATACTTCCAAGGCTGTTGTGGCAACACACAGGCAGATTTTCAGTCTCCTTCCTATATGCTGATTTATCACCACCTTTGATTCGCCCTACAACGGGGATGTTGTCAGCAACTTAAGTATGGCATTCCAGCTGTGCTTAGCCTCATAGTCGTAAGTGTAAAGTGAGGAGAGCAGGGGACTGAGCACACAGCGTTGTGTGCACCTGTGCTGATGGAGATTGTGGAGGAGATGTTGTTGCCAATCTGAACTTGCCGGGGTCTGCAAGTGAGGAAATTGAGGACCAGTTACACAAGGAAGTATTGAAACCAAAGTCTTGAAGCTTATTGATTAGTTTTGAGGGGTGATAGTGAATGAAGAATTATAGTCAACGGAGAGCATCCTGATGTGTGCATCTTCAGTCCAGATGTTCCAGGGTTGAGTGCGGAGCCAATGAAATGGCATCTGCTGTTGACTTGTTGCTCCGGTAGGCCAATTGGAGTGAATCCAAGTCACTTCTCAGGCAGGGGCTTATACATTTCATTGCCAACCTCTCAAAACTCTTCAGCACAGTTAATGTAAATGCCACTTGACGATAGCCAGATGCTTTCTGTGGGTCCACCCTCCTGGAGGATGCTCTCACGTCACCCTCAGAGACTGAAATCACTGGGTCATCGTGGGCTGCGGGAGTTCATGAAGCAGCCTTCATGTTTTAACAGGCAAAGCAATCACACAAGGTGTTGTGCTCATCTGGGAGTGAAACCTTGCTGTCACCTATGGCTCTTGGTTTCACTCTGCAGAATGTGATAGTATTCAAGTCCTGCCACTGCTGCCGAGCATCCTTCACTGATTCAAGTTTAGTCTGGAATTGGCACTTGGCATGTGAGATAGCTTTCCGGAGATCGTATCTCCTGGTCGCCAGACCTGCACACCACTGCTCTGGCCCCCCACAGACTGTCCATCTCATGGTTTCTTCAGGACTCCTGGTTGCAGAAGACCCTAAATGACTTGTGTGGGGACACACTCACCTATAACTGACTTTATAAAGTCTGTGACCACCTTGCCATATTCATTCAGATCCTCTGATCAGGCCTTGAACAAGGCCCAGTCCACCAACTCGAAGCACTCCTCTGCCTGCCGCGACCACCTCTTTGTTGTCCTCATCTCTGCAGCCTTGCTCTTAGCCTCTGCTTGTATGCAGGTTGGAGGAGGACAGCCAAGTGATCAGATTTCCAAACGGTAGGCATTCCTGATCGTGAAATATCATGGTTGTGTGTGTTGAGACCCCTTGTGCTGCTGATGACATGATGATAATGAGGCTGTGGTTAAGAACGTATACGGTGTATTGGCCTTCATCAATCATGGAGTTGAACTTAGGAGCCGGGGTAACATTGCAGCTACATAGGACCCTGGTGGGACCCCACTTGGAGTACTCACTACAGGAAGGATGTGGAAACGGTATTGGGGGTAAGGTATTGGTGTGGGTGGAGAATTGGTTAATAGACAGGAAGCAAAGAGTGGGAATAAACGGGACCTTTTCAGAATGGCAGGCGGTGACTAGTGGGGTACCGCAAGGCTCAGTGCTGGGACCCCAGTTGTTTACAATATATATTAATGACTTGGATGAGGGAATTAAATGCAGCATCTCCAAGTTTGCGGATGACACAAAGCTGGGTGGCAGGGTGACTCGGATAGGTTGGGTGAGTGGGCAAATTCATGGCAGATGCAATTTAATGTGGATAAATGTGAAGTTATCCACTTTGGTGGCAAAAAGAGGAAAACAGATTATTATCTGAATGGTGGCCGATTAGGAAAAGGGGAGGTGCAACGAGACCTGGGTGTCATTATACACCAGTCATTGAAAGTGGGCATGCAGGTACAGCAGGCGGTGAAAAAGGCGAATGGTATGCTGGCATTTATAGCGAGAGGATTCGAGTACAGGAGCAGGGAGGTACTACTGCAGTTGTACAAGGCCTTGGTGAGACCACACCTGGAGTATTGTGTGCAGTTTTGGTCCCCTAATCTGAGGAAAGACATCCTTGCCATAGAGGGAGTACAAAGAAGGTTCACCAGATTGATTCCTGGGATGGCAGGACTTTCATGTGAAGAAAAACTGGATGAACTGGGCTTGTACTCGTTGGAATTTAGAAGATTGAGGGGGAATCTGATTGAAACGTATAAAATCCTAAAGGGATTGGACAGGCTAGATGCAGGAAGATTGTTCCCGATGTTGAGGAAGTCCAGAACGAGGGGCCACAGTTTGAGGATAGAGGGGAAGCCTTTTAGGACCGAGATTAGGAAAAACTTCTTCACACAGAGAGTGGTGAATCTGTGGAATTCTCTGCCACAGGGAACAGTTGAGGCCAGTTCATTGGCTATATTTACAACTACAACTTGATTGGAGATACATCCACCATTTGCATGCCACGTCCCCTGCAACTGAAAGTAAATTAAGAAAAGTACTGGATGATGCCACAGCAGAGAAGAGGGAGTTAGATATGGCCCTTGTGGCTACGGGGGTCAGGGGGTATGGAGGGAAGGCTGGGGTGGGGTTCTGAGTTGGATGATCAGCCATGATCATAATAAATGGCGGTGCAGGCTCGAAGGGCCGAATGGCCTACTCCTGCACCTATTTTCTATGTTTCTATGTTTCTATGAAACCATAGAAAGGGTGCAGAGGAGATTTACAAAGATGTTGCCTGGATTGGGAAGCACGCCTTATGAGAATAGGTTCAGTGAACTCGGCCTTTTCTCCTTGGAACGATGGAGGATGAGAGGTGACCTGATAGAGGTGTATAAGATGATGAGAGACATTGATCGTGAGGATAGTGAGAGGGCTATTTCCCAGGGCTGAAATGGTTGCCACAAGAGGACACAGGTTTAAGGTGCTGGGAAGTAGGTACAGAGGGGATGTCAGGAGTAATTTTTTACGCAGAGAGTGGTGAGTACGTGGAATGGGCTGCCAGCAGCGGTGGTGGAGGCGGATAAGATAGGGTCTTTTAAGAAACTTTAGGATAGGTACATGGAGCTTAGAAAAATAGAAGGCTATGGATAAGCCTAGTAATTTCTAAGTAGGTACATGTTCGGCACAACTTTGTGGGCCAAAGGGCCTGTATTGTGCTGTAGGTTTTCTATGTTTCTATGCTTAATCCCTACCTGATGGTAACAGTGAGAAAAGGGCATGCCCTGGGTGCTGGAGGTCCTTAATAATGGATGCTGCCTTTCTGAGACACCGCTCCTTGAAGATGTCCTGGGTACAAGATGGAGGCGACTAAATTTACAACCCTCTGCAGCTTCTTTCGGTCCTGTGCAGTAGCCCCTCCATACCAGACAGTGATGCAGCCTGTCAAATGCTTTCCACGGTACATCTATAGAAGTTTTTGAGTGTATTTGTTGACATTCCAAATCTCTTCAAACTCCTAATTAAGTATAGTCGCTGTCTTGTCTTCTTTATGACTACATCAATATGCTGGGACCAGGTTAGATCCTCAGAAATCTTGACACCCAGAAACTTGAAACTGCTCACTCTCTCCACTTCTGATCCTTCAATGAGGATTGGTATATGTTGCTTCGTCTTACCCTTCCTGAAGTCCACAATCAGCTCTTTAGTCTTACTGACGTTGAGTTCTAGGTTGTTGCTGTGACACCACTCCACTAGTTGGCATATCTCACTCCTGTACGCCCTCTCGTCACCATCTGAGATTCTACCAACAATGTTTGTATCATCAGCAAATTTGTAGATGGCATGTGAGCTATGCCTAGCCACAAAGTCACGTGTATATAGAGAGTAGAGCAGTGGGCTAACCAAACACCCCTAAGGTGTGCCAGTGTTCATCATCAGCGAGGAGGATATGTTATCACCAATCCACACAGACTGTGGTCTTCCAGTTAGGAAGTCGAGATGTAATTGCAGAGGGAGGTACAGAGGCCCAGTTCCTGTAACTTCTCAATCAGGACTGTAGGAATGATGGTATTAAATTCTGAGCTATCTACATGGCTATGATCTTGCAAAAATATTTATTTGCTGCATTGCACTTTCTCTGTAGCTACTCTCCTCCTTTGGGTGTCTGCCCTCTGCGCCTCTCCGGTCTGGTTTCACCGCTCACTCCCGTTCCCCTCTCCTATTGGACGCACCTCCTCTCCCCTCTCTCGTTGGCTGGACTGCTCTCCCCTGCCCATTGGCTGTTCAGCCTCACCCCTGCCCTATTGGTTGTTCAGCCTTTCTTCCACTTCCATTTTCTGTCCAATCGCTCTCCCGTTCCGCTGGCTATCAGCCGCTCTTTCCTTCCCCTCCCATTGGCTGTCTAGCTCCTGGCCCAACCTTCCATTGGCAGTCTAGCACCTCTCCCACTTCCATGCCTGTTCAAACCCTCTCCTAGTTCCATTGGCTGTCCTGCCTTCTCACCTTTCTATTGGCTGTGGAGCCGTATTCCCCTTCCCATTGGCCAGCACACCTCCCCCTCCCATTGGTTGTCTTGCCCTCTCTCCACCCATAGGCTGTCCAGCACCGCCCCTTCAGAATTTTCGTTCCTCTCAGGCGTACGTTCGAGCCGTGCCCCGGAAGTGTTGCGAGGAGGCGGGGCTGCAGGGGTCAGTGGCCGAGCGGGAGCGGCGCGAGGCCTCGGGATGTTGTCGCGCGGATCCATCGAGATCCCGCTGAGGGACACGGATGAGGTGCGGGGAGCGGAGACGCGATCGGGATGAGGGGGTTAACCGGGATGGGGACACGATAGGGCGGGGGGGGTGGGAGACACGGACTGGGGTCCCGATGGGGTCGGGGGGAGACACGGACCGGGGGCCGGTGGGGTGGGGGACACGGACAGGGGTCCCGATAGGGCGGGGGGGGGGACAGAGAATGGGGTCCTGATAGGGCGGGGGTGGGGGTGGGGGAGACACGGACTGGGGTCCTGGTGGGGCAGGTGGGGGGGGGAGAAGGACAGGGGTCCAGTTGAGGCGGGAGGGGGTCATGGACCGGGGTCCCGGTGGGGCGGTAGGGGGGGGTCACTGACCGGGGTCCCGGTGGGGCGGGGGGGGCCCACTGACAGGGGTCCAGTTGAGGCGGGAGGGGGTCATGGACCGGGGTCCCGGTGGGGCGGTAGGGGGGGGGGTCACTGACCGGGGTCCCGGTGGGGCGGAGGGGGGCCCACTGACAGGGGTCCAGTTGAGGCGGGAGGGGGTCATGGACCGGGGTCCCGATGGGGCTGGGGGGGAGGTTCACGGACCGGAGTTCCGATAGAGCGGGAGGGGGTCACAGAGTGGGGTGCCGATGGGGCGGGGGGGGCCACTGATAGGGGTCCAGTTGAGGCGGAAGGGGCCATGGACTGGGGTCCCGATGGGATGGTGAGGGGTTACGGACCAGGGTCCCGATGGGGTGGGGGCCACTGACAGGGGTCCAGTTGAGGCAGGAGGGGGTCATGGACCGGGGTCCCGGTGGGGGGGGGTCACTGACCGGGGTCCCGATGGGGCTGGGGGGGGCGGTCACGGACCAGGGTCCCGATAGAGCAGGAGGGGGTCACAGATTGGGGTCCCAATGGGGCGGGGGGGCCACTGACAGGGGTCCAGTTGAGGCAGGAGGGGGTCATGGACTGGGGTCCCGATGGGAGCTGAAGGGTGGGGATCGGAAACAGGGGTGGCGGTGGTGACTGGGACTGGGGGCCGAGGGCTGAGGAGGTGGAGCGGCTGGGGACGCGAGGGACAAGTGCCGCAGATGGAACCAGTGTTGAGATGCTGATTGGGTCGTAACCGGGTCCTTTTCCTTCCTATTGACACCTCTATCTCCTTCCCCACTTGTTCACTCTTCTCACCTTGTTCTGTTCCCTAGTGCCCTCTTGCACATGATCCCCTCACTCCAAATACTCAACACTCATTCCCTTCCCTGTCTGCTGCCTCTCTCACTCTATCCTCTCAATCAAGTGATCTAGCACTGCAGTGATTGAGTCTCTGCTCTGTAGGGCAGCCAAATGAAATCCCTTTTATCTAACTTGTGTTTTCTTGTGATGTGTAGGTCATCGAACTTGATTTTGATCAGTTACCGGAGGGAGATGAAGTCATCAGTATCCTCAAACAGGAGCACACCCAGCTTCACATATGGATGGCCTTGGCGGTACGCAGTTTACTCTTCCTTGCCGAAATGGGAAACGGTATCAATGTGCACCAGTGATCGGAAAGAATAAGTGTATGGTGTTGTAAAATGACAGGCAGCCCCCAGTTAACAGCAGGGTTTTGGTCCTGACAGTTGTTCATGAGTGCAAAATCAAAGAATACGTGGTTATGATGGAAGAGTGAACAGGTGCGGGATCGACAGTCCCCAGTCTCACTTACTCAGTGAGTGAGCAAGTGATTTTGTTTTGTCCACCCAGGTCTGCTTGGCTCCACCAAGTCCCTGGTTAGCCATATGACACAAGAGCAGAATTAGGCCATTCATCCCATCTAGTCTACGCTGCCATTTCATCACAGCTGATTTATTATCCTTCTCAACTCATTCATCTGCCTTCTCGCCATAACCCATGATACCTGGACTAATCAAGAACCCATCAACCACCTCATCCCTGTTCTAAATGAATGTCTTTCTCTTATAAAGCTGTGATCTCTGGTCCCAGATTTCCCCCACTATAGGAAACATCCACTCTAGGCCAAGGTTTCAATGAGATCCCCCTCATTTTTCTAAACTTCAGCGAGTACAGTTGTAGCTTGATGTGTGGACAGGTGGTAAGGAGAGAAGGTTTGTGAAAATCCCCCATCACAGCCCTGCAGCCTTGTAGCAGCTGTCAGATCAATACCGCCAGTCTCCCAATTAGTCGATCTTGTTGTACAGGCTGATCATAACCCGGGGTAGACCTGTGGATGTTGATGGATCAATGATTGACACGTTACTGATGAAATTTAATGCAAAGAAATGTGCAGTGATCACCTGAAAGGGAAAAAAATGAAATGAGATCCACTGAATGGCACAAATTGAATTCCTCTTCTCCTCACTCTGCCTATCACCTCCCTCTGATGCCCCTCCTCTTTCCCTTTCTCCCATGGTCCTCTCTCCTCGCATATCAGGTTCCTTCTTCGTCTGCCCTTTGCCTTTTCCACCTATCACCTCCCAGCTTCTTACTTCATTCTCCTTCTTTCCATCCCCGCACGCTTGCCCCCCCCCCCCCAACCACCACCACCTTACTCTGGCCTCTTCCTTCTTTTCAGTCCTGATGAAGGGTCATAGAAACATAGAAAACATACAACACAATACAGGCCCTTCGGCCCACAAAGCTGTGCCAAACATGTTGCTACCCTAGAACTACCTAGGCTTTACCCATAGCCCTCTATTTTTCTAAGCACCATGTACCCATCCAGGAGTCTCTTAAAAGACCCTATCGTTTCCGCCTCCACCACCACCGCCGGCAGCCCATTCCACACATTCACCAGTTTCTGCAGAAAAAATTTACTCCTGACATCTCCTCTGCACCTACTTCCAAGAACCTTAAAACTATGCCCTCCCGTGCTAGCCATTTCAGCCCTGGGGAAAAGCCTCTGACTATCCACACGATCAATGTGGCTCATCATCTTGTACACTTCTATCAAGTCACCTCTCATCCTCCGTTGCTCCAAGGAGAAAAGGCCGAGATCACTCGACATATTCTCATAAGTTAATCAGTTAAGTTAGACAACCTCTCCTCCTCCACTCTCACCCTGAACACTGGCGTGCCTCAAGGCTGTGTGCTGAGCCCTCTTCTGTACTCCCTTTTCACCTATGACTGTGTTCCTGTACATGGTTCTAACTCCATAATCAAGTTCGCAGACGACACCACGGTGGTTGGCCTGATCAGAGGGGATGATGAGACAGCCGACAGGGACGAGGTCCAGCACCTGGCCGTGTGGTGTGCCGACAACAACCTGGCCCTTAACACCCAGAAAACCAAGGAGATCATTGTGGACTTCAGGCATGCTAGGAGCCACACTCACATCCCCATCTATATCAACAGAGCTGTAGTGGAGCATGTATCAAGCTTCAAATTCCTTGGTGTCCACATTTCCGAGGATCTCACCTGGTCCCTGAACTCCTCCATCCTGATCAAAAAGGCGCAACAGCACCTTTATTTCCTGCGGAGCATCAAGAAAGCTCACCTCTGTCCCAGGATACTGACGGACTTTTACCGCTGTACCATTGACAGCATACTCACCAACTGCATCTCAGTGTGGTATGGCAATTGTCCCATATCGGACCGCAAAGCAGTCCAGCATGTGGTGAAAATTGCCCAGCAGATTATCGGCACCCAATTGCCCACTGTTGAGAACATCTACCATAAACGCTGCCTGGGCAGGGTGAAAAGCATTATCAAGGATGCATCTCACACTAACCATGGACTTTTTACTCTCCTCCCATCTGGTAGGCACTACAGGAGCCTCTGCTCCCGCACCAGCAGGCACAGGAAGAGCTTCTTCCCTGAGGCTGTGACCCTGCTGAACCTCACATCACAGTGCTAAGCAATATTGCACCCATATTGTACTGTCTCAGTACTTTTATATTTGTGTGCTGTAGCACTTACTTTTTATTCACAGTTATTTTGTAAATAACACTATTCTTTGCATTTCTGGTCAAATGCTAACTGTGTTTCATTGGCTTTGTATCTGTACTCGGTACAATGACAATAAAGTTTAATCTAATCTAATAAGGCATGCTCCCCAATTCAGGCAATATTCTTGTAAATCTCTGCACCCTTTCTATGGTTTCCACGTCTTTCCTATAGTGAGGCGACCGGAATTGAGCACAGTACTCCAAGTGGGGTCTGACCAGGGTCCTATACAGCTGTAACATTACCTCTCGACTCTTAAACTCAATCCCACGATTGATAAAGGCCAATGCATCGTATGCCTTCTTAACCTCAGAGTCAACCTGCTCAGCAGCTTTGAGTGTCCTATGGACTCGGACCCCAAGATCCCTTTGATCCTCCACACTGTCAAGAGTCTTACCATTAATACCAGGGGTCCCCAACCTTTTTTGCACCACAGACTGGCTTAATATTGACAATATTCTTGCGGACCGGCCAACCGGGGACGGGGTGGGGGGGGGTGCGCTGTTCAAGTAGGGTTATACTCACCTCAACATGTCTTTTACAGTTAGGGGAGCCAACTTTCTCACTCCCAAATAAGGGACAAAAGTAGCAGTCAAATCCCGGGACACTTGTGTTTACCCCAGGAAAAACTACTATGACCATGAAGCCTTGCGTGGGCACCTGTGTGCGCATGCGCATACGTGCCGATTTTTTTTCCACAAATCGGTTTTGGCTTAATCTTCCCGACTATACTGTACATACATTATTTCTACTTTATATAGGCTGTGTATTTATTATATCATTCCTGCTTTTACTATATGTTAGTGTTATTTTAGATTGTGAGAACACTCAGTCCTCTTTTATTGTCATTTAGAAATGCATACATGCATTAAAAAATGATACAATGTTTCTCCGGAGTGATATCACAGAAAACGGGACAAACCAAAGACTAACACTGACAGAAACACATAATTATAACATATAGTTACAGCAGTGCAAAGCAATACCATAATTTGATGAAGAACAAACCATGGGCACAGTAAATAAAGTCTCAAAAGTCCCCAAGTCAATCGACTCCTGAGTCCCTGATAGCAGGCGGCAAAAGGGAGAAACTCCCTGTCATAAACCTCTCAACTTGCTGATGCCTTGGAAGCAGCTGACCACAGCCGACAGGAAAGTCAGGAAAGTTTGCTAGTGCTGCTTGGGGGGGGTTAAACTAAATTTGCAGGGGGCAGGGATCCAGAATGTGAGAGAGGATAGGGAGATGAAGTATAAAGGACAGGTGGGGACTACACGGTTCCGGAATATTAAGTGTGAAGTAGAGAAAGGTGAGGTGGAACGAGTGTTAAGGAGGATACCTGTGCAGAGGGATGGTCTGACAGAGCATGGAGTTAAATGTGCAGAAAGAGTAAGTAAATTTAAGAAGGACAACAAAATTCAAGGGGCCTATAGCCCGGTGAGAGTTCAGGGAGCTGGGTTATGCACAATTGGTAGCAATTTAAACAGAGAGAGGAGAAATGGGTTAAAAATTCTATATCTGAATGCGCAAAGTGTCAGAAATAAGGCGGATGACCTTGAAGCTCAGGTGCGAATGGGTAACTATGATGTTGTTGGGATAATGGAGACATGGCTGCAGGGGGATCAGACCTGGGAATTGAATGTACAAGGGTATACATGCTATCGAAGGGACAGAAAGGTGGGCAGAGGGGGTGGGGTGGCCCTGTTGGTGAGGAATGAGATTCAGTCCCTTGCAAGGGGGGACATAGAATCAGGAGAAGTAGAGTCAGTGTGGATAGAACTGAGGAACAGTAAGGGCAAAAAGACCCTAATAGGTGTTATCTACAGGCTCCCAAACAGTAGCATGGATATTGGGTGCAAGTTGAATAGGGTGTTAACAATGGCATGTGGCAAAGGAAATGTCGCAGTAGTTATGGGGGATTTCAACATGCAGGTGAACTGGGAAAATCAGGTTGGTACTGGACCCCAGGATAGGGAGTTTGTAGAGTGCCTACGGGATGCATTTTTGGAGCAGCTTGTACGAGAGTCGACGAGGGATAAGGCTATTCTGGATTTAGTATTGTGCAATGAACAGGATTTGATAAGTGATCTTGAAGTAAAGGAGCTATTAGGAGGTAGTGACCATAATATGATAAGTTTTTATCTGCAAGTTGAGAGGGATAAGGGCAGATCAGAAGTGTCAGTATTGCAGTTGAACAAAGGAGACTATGGAGCAATGAGGGAGGAGCTGGCCAAAGTTGACTGGTCGGATATCCTAGCAGAAAAGACAGTGGAACAGCAATGGCAGGTATTCTTGGGAATAATGCACAAGGTGCGAAATCAGTTCATCCCCCGGAGAAGGAAGGATTCAAAGCGGGGAAAGTGGCCACAGTGGTTGACAAAGGAAGTCAGAGGTAGCATAGCATTAAAAAAGAAGTATAACAGACCTAAGGTGAGTGGGAAGACGGATGATTGGGAAATTTTTAAGGAGCAACAGAACTTAACTAAAAAGGCTATATGGGGAGAAAAAATGAGGTATGAACGCAAGCTAACTAGGAATGTAAAGGGGATAGCAGAAGTTTTTTTAGGTATGTGAAGAGAAGGAAGATAGTTGAGAACAATGTTGGGCCCTTGAAGAATGAATTGGGAGAAATTGTTATGGGAAACAGAGAAATGGCAGACGAATTTAACAAGTACTTTGGATCTGTCTTCACTAGGGAAGACACAAGCAATCTCCCAGATGTACGGATGGGCCAAGGACATAGGGTAACAGAGGAACTGAAACAGATTGACATTAGGAAGGAAACAGTGATGAGTAGACTGATGGGACTGAAGGCTAACAAATCCCCAGGTCCAGATGGTCTGCATCCTAGGGTACTAAAGGAGGTGGCTCTGGAAACTGCAGATGCATTGGTGATCATTTTCCAATGTTCCTTAGATTCAGGATCGGTTCCTGAGGATTGGCAAATGGCTAATGTTATCCCACTTTTTAAGAAAGGAGGGAGGGAGAAAACAGAGAACTATCGCCCTGTTAGCCTAACATCAGTAGTGGGGAAGATGCTGGAGTCCATTATTAAAGATGAAATAGCGGCATATCTTGATAGCAGTGATAGGATTGGGCCGAGCCAGCATGGATTTACCAAGGGCAAATCCCGCTTGACTGATCTATTGGAGTTTCTCGAGGATGTAACCAGGAAGATAGACGCGGGAGATCCAGTGGATGTGGCGTACCTTGACTTTCAGAAGGCATTTGATAAGGTACCACATAGGAGATTGGTGGGTAAAATGAGAGCTCATAGCATTGGAGGGAGGATATTGACATGGATAGAAAACTGGTTGGCAGATAGAAAGCAAAGGGTAGCAGTGAATGGGTGTTTCTCGGAATGGCAGGTGGTGACTAGTGGGGTGCCACAGGGCTCGGTATTGGGACCACAGCTGTTTACAATTTACGTCAATGATTTAGAGGAAGGCATTGTGAATAACATCAGCAAGTTTGCTGATGATACTAAGCTGGGTGGCAGTGTGACATGTGATGAGGATGTTAGGAGAATTCAAGGTGACTTGGGTAGGCTGGGTGAGTGGGCAGAAACTTGGCAGATGGCGTTTAATGTGACTAAGTGTGAGGTTATTCATTTTGGGAGCAAGAACAGGAAGGCAGATTATTATCTGAACGGTGTGGAGTTAGGTAAGGGAGAAATACAAAGAGATCTAGGAGTACTTGTTCATCAGTCTCTGAAGGTGAATGAGCAAGTGCAGCAGGCAGTGAAGAAGGCAAATAGAATTTTGGCCTTTATTACAAAGGGAATGGAGTACAAGAGCAAGGAAATCCTTTTGCATTTGTACAGGGCCCTGGTGAGACCACACCTGGAGTATTGTGTGCAGTTTTGGTCTCCAGGGTAAAGGAAGGACATCCTGGCTGTAGAGGAGGTGCAGCGTAGGTTCACTAGGTTAATTCCTGGAATGTCCGGACTGTCTTACGCAGAGAGGTTAGAGAGACTGGGCTTGTACACGCTGGAATTAAGGAGATTGAGAGGGGATCTGATTGAGACATATAAGATTATTAAGGGATTGGACAAGATAGAGGCAGGAAATATGTTCCAGATGCTGGGAGAGTCCAGTACCAGAGGGCATGGTTTAAGAATAAGGGGTAGGTCATTTAGGACAGAGTTGAGGAGGAACTTCTCCCAGAGAGTTGTGGAGGTGTGGAACGCGCTGCCTCAGAAGGCAGTGGAGGCCAATTCTCTGGATGCTTTCAAGAAGGAGCTAGATAGGTATCTTATGGATAGGGGAATCAAGGGTTATGGGGACCAGGCAGGAACCGGGTATTGATAGTAGATGATCAGCCATGATCTCAGAATGGCGGTGCAGGCTCGAAGGGCCGAATGGTCTACCTCTGCACCTATTGTCTATTGACACCGAGTCCATCCGTGAGAAAACTTCGAGCTTCCGACCAGGCTCTCCGATACAGCCTCCCGAGCGCCTTCAACCTTGCCCCAGCCGCTGAAACAAGCAAAGCCGAGGATTTTGGCGCCTTCTGCTCCGGGTATTCCGGTTACCACACAGTAGAAGAGGGCATTTCAGAAGTTTTCCAGATGTTCCTCCATACTCTCTCGTCCGTCTCCATCAAATCAGAATTGTGCATGGTCCCCTAGGTTTTATGTGTTATCTGGTAGGTTATTTTTTGGGTCTGGGAACGCTCAAAAATTTTTCCTGTATAGATTTTTGGTAATTGCTTCTGCGCTTTATGCTATTTCTGCACGAAAGGTTTCATGGGAACACTCTAACTTAGCGGGGGGAAATACGGGACAAACCAATTTAGCCCAATGTATGGGATGTCCCAGCAAATACAGGACAGTTGGCAACCCTATGTTCAAGTTCAACAGTGCATGACAGGGAATGAGGAAAGGTGCAGCTGACTCATATTGTTCCCTCGCAGCCCAGTAGCACATGCTTTGGGGACCGCTGATTAATACTATATTCTGCCACCTTAGTTGACCTACCAAAATGAACCACCTCACACTTATCTGCGTTGAACTCCATCTGCCACTTCTCAGCCCAGCTTTGCATCCTATCAATGTCCCGCTGTCACCTCTGACCGCCCACCACACTATCCACAACACCCCCAACCTTTGTGTCATCAGCAGATTTACTAACCCATCCCTCCACATCCTCATCCAGGTCATTTATAAAAATCGCAAAGAATAGGGGTCCCAGAACAGATCCCTGAGGCACAACTGGTCATCTGCCTCCATGCAGAATATGACCCATCTACAACCACTCTTTGCCTTCTGTGGGCAAGCTAGTTCTGGATCCACAAAGCAATGTCTCCTTGGATCCCATGTCTCCTTACTTTCTCAATAAGTATTGCATGGGGTACCTTATCAAATGCCTTGCTAAATCGATATCTTGGCCTGATACCGTTTTCTTTATTCCTTTCCATAAGTGCTGCCTGACTTTCTGAGTTCCTCCAACTTTTTGTGTGTGTTGCTCTGGATTTCCAGCATCTATAAGATCTCTTGTGTGTACAATTTTCCCAGCTGTTTTTCCATTTTTAGTACTTTTACCCAAATTTTACACTTTTTTTATATACCTTAAAGCTGGAGTACTTCAAGCAAGGGAAGACAGAAGATTTTGTCAAGCTGCTGGAGGCTGCTCGTATTGATGGGAACCTGGATTACCGAGACCATGAGAAGGACCAGATGACCTGTCTCGATACGCTTGCTGCCTACTATGTACAGCAAGCTCGGAAAGAAAAGAACAAGGATGCGAAAAAAGAGCTCATCACGCAGGCCACCCTGCTGTATACTATGGCCGACAAAATCATCATGTATGATCAGGTATGATCCTAGTAAACACGACTGTTGAGGTTTACACCAAGATGTACTGTGGTATTGGGCGGTATGTCGTGCAGAATACTATGTGAAGAGGTCCAATGTCAAGTTCCAGTCTACCGTTGCAGGCATACTACTTAGATATCAATAGCCTGAAAATTAACTTTTCTACAGTAGCACAGTATGCTAACAAGACAAGGACAAACATTAACTGAAATCAGCATGGATAAGATTCAAGGTTACTAATGTGTGAAAATTAAACGAAAACACAACTTCGATGCCGGAAATCTAAAACAGCGTTCAAAACACTCAACAGGTCAGTCAGCATCTGTAGAGAGATAAACCATTCAAGATGGTGTAATGTCACTTCCTGTACACAAGTGTAAAGGAGAACAAAGTAGTTGTTTCTCTGGAGTCATTGCAGCGCAAAAAAAAATCACGATTAGATAAAGAACACAATCATTGTAAAAAAAAACACGGGAAGCATAAATACATGAGATAGCTTATATATTTATACACATAGACTGTATGTCCATAAAGTGACACAAAACACGGGAGTATCTGTGCATAAGGTGACTGACCACTGAGTCAGAGTCACCTTAATAAGGTGATTAGACCAAACTTACACAATAAACATAAGGACACTAATGCAAGATCGGGAGCGAGAAAAAGAAATTAGATTAGATCGCCTTATCTGTCACATGTTCATCAAAACATATAGTGTTTGTGTCAAAGAGCAGCACAGTCCGAGGATGTGCTGGGGGCAGCCCACGAGTGTCACCATGTTTCTCATGCCAGTGTGGCTCACAGCTCACTAACCCTAACCCTTGTGTCTTTGGGATGTGGGAGAAAACCAGAACACCTGGAAGAAATCCATGTGGTCACGGGGAGAGCATTCAAACTCCTTACAGACAGCGGCAGGAATTGGACTCCAGTTACCAGCTCTGCAAAGTCTTGTGCTAACTGCTACACTATTGTAACCGCCCCATGGTAGTGTACTCTGAGATAGAATTAAGTTGTGGTGTTGGCTCCAAGAATCTGATGGCAGTGGAGAGGAAGCTGTTGTTGAACCCTAAAGAGCGAGTCTTTAGATGGCAGCATCCAGATGGGTGCATGGCCCAAATGGTGGACACCTTCCGTGATGGATGTCACCTTTCTGTGACAACATCTTTTGAAGATGTCCTCGAAAGTGGGGGAGAACTGTACCCACAGTAGAACTAGCTGAATAGTGAAGTGAAGCAAGGGACAGTTGTGCACGAGATGGGTGGCACAGTATGATGAGAGGGGCAGAGAGAGAAATAAAAATAAGTCCCTGCATAGGCAGCTGCCGCAGAATGTCTAACCAGCATAATGTGGACTGGTCTTCAAAGGACTCAAGTTAGTCAGGCTTACCATGATGTATGGTCCAGAATTTCACTCTGAGACCCTAAGACATAGGAGCAGAATTAGGCTGTTCAGCCCATCAAGCCTGCTCCAGCATTCCATTATGGCTGATTTCTTATCCTTCTAAGCCCCATTCTGCTTTCTCCCGAAAACCTGTGATGTCCTGGCTAATCAAGAACACATCAACCTCGGCTTTAAGTAGACCCAATGACTTGCCCTGCACAGCCGTCTGTGGCAATGATTCCACAGGTTCACTACCCTCTGGCTAAAGAAATTCCTCCTCGTCTCTGCTTTAAATGGACATTCCTCATTTCTGAGGCTG
The DNA here is from genome assembly GCF_963921235.1 of Mobula hypostoma. Taxonomy (NCBI): domain Eukaryota; kingdom Metazoa; phylum Chordata; class Chondrichthyes; order Myliobatiformes; family Myliobatidae; genus Mobula; species Mobula hypostoma. Next base: position 2,117,525 of record NC_086107.1, read on the forward strand.
TGCCCTCTGGTGCCAGACTCCCCCACATAGGAAACATCCTCTCCATGTCCATTCTATGTAGGCCTTTCAATGTTCGATAGGTTTCAATGAAATATTCTCCCCCCCCCCGACCTTTCTTCTGAATTCCAGTGAGTACAGGCCCAGAGCCACGATACGCTTCTCATACGTTAACCCTTTCATTCCCGGAATCATCTTGCGAACTTTCTCTAGACCTTGTAAAATCCTGACGTCATTCTTAATCGTGCAGTGAAACATTGTTTGCACAGACTATTGTACCTCCTCCACTCTTGATTGTCAAACCAAGTGACGTAAGACACCTGACCTCAACTCCACGAGTGACAACACAGCAAGAGGGGATGCAAGTTACTTCTTGTGATAACTGGTTCTGAGCAGGAGGAGGCTGAAGACATTTAAGTCACTTCAGCCTTCTCATTTGCACTTGTGGCATCAGGTTCCTGGAAAGGACTGAATCAAACCCGATGGCAGCAAGAGAAGGGCCGACCAGTGGGTTAAGCATTGCGAGGTCTCTGTATGATTATGTTCAAACTGAAGTTTATTGTCATCTGACTGACAGAGACAACCAAATGAAACAACGTTCCTCCGGACCACAGTGCACCCACAAAACATATATCACACACCATATATCTATGGTAAAAGAAAATATTACCATAAATAAAGTTAATAAAATATAATTCAAAATGCATGTACTCTTCCGTACAGGTAAACAGTAAGCAGTACAGTAAACAGCTCGCTGTCCTAGTGATGAGACCTCGGTGGTGGCAGGGTATTCATTAGTCTCACAGCCTGAGGGAAGAAGCTGTCACCCAGTCTGGCAGTCCTAGTCCTGATGGTCCTGTATCTTCCTCATGGTCGTGGGTCAAAGAGATTGTGGGATGGGTGGTAGAGATCCTCAACAATGCCTTGGGCCCTTCAGTGAATGTCACAACACAGCAGAGAGTTGGGCGGGGGGGGGTGTCCCTCTAGGTGGTTTTCACTATCCTCTGAAGGATCCTGCAGTATTTTGCTGCAACCTTTGACATCACTACACCTCATTGGGGGTGATCTGGCCTGAGAAACGCTAGTCAAACTGAACAGACTGAGGTCTGCTGATGTTTTACTTCAAAGCAACACAGCATCCAATGAGCGTTGAATGTGGCATTTGAAAGCTGCAGTCTTTAGGAAAGCATAATTAATATATCTGCACCATGGATAATAACATCAGCTGATGCCTGATGTAATACAGAAGGGCAGCATGGTAGCATAGCAGTTAGCGCCAGCGGTCTCCGATCTGGATTCAATTATTGCGAAGAAAAAGCATTTCATATTGTTTACATTTCTCTGACATTAAGTGTACCTATGAAACCTTTGAATTCCCACCACACTCTGAATGGAGTTCTTACATTCTCCTCAGGTTGCGTGGGCTTCATCTGAGAGTTCATAGAAACATAGAAAACCTACAGGACAATACAGGCCCTTTGGCCCACAATGCTGTGCCGAACATGTACTTACCTTACAAATTACCCATAGCCCTCTATTTTTCTAAGCTCCATGTACCTATCCAGGAGCCCCTTAAAAGATCCTATTGTACCCACCTCCACCACAGTCGCCAGCAGCCCATTCCACGCACTCACCACTCTGTGTGTAAAAAAACTTACCTCTGACATCTCCTCTGTACCTACTTCCAAGCACCTTAAAACTGTGCCCTCTCATGCTAGCCATTTCAGCCCTGGGAAGAAGCCTCTGACTATCCACACAATCAATGCCTCTCATCATCTTATACACCTCTATCAGGTCACCTCTCATCCTCCGTCACTCCAAGGAAAAAAGCCAAGTTCACTCAGCCTATTCTCATAAGGCATGCTCCCCAATCCAGGTAACACCTTGTGAATCTCCTCTGCACCCTTTCTATGGTTTCCACATCCTTCCTGTAGTGAGGTGATCAGAACTGAGCACAGTACTCCAAGTGGGGTCTGACCAGGGTCTACATAGCTGTAACATTACCTCTCGGCTCCTAAACTCAATCCCACGATTGATGAAAGCCAATACACTGTATGCCTTCTTAACCACAGAGTCAACCTGTGCAGCAGCTTTGAGTGTCCTATGGACTTGGACCCCAAGGTTCCTCTGATCCTCCACACTGCCAAGAGTCTTACCATTAATACTATATTCTGCCATCATATTTGACTGATCAAAATGAACCACTTCACACTTATCTGGGTTGAACTCCATCTGCCACTTCTCAGCCCAGTTTTGCATCCTATCAATGTCCCGCTGTAACCTCTGACAGCCTCCACACTATCCACAACAACCCCAACCTTCGTGGGAAGCCATAGTGACATAGCGGTTAGCACAACGCCATGGCAGCTCGAGGCGTCAGATTTTAGAATTCATTTCCTGTGCTGCCTGTAAGGAGTTCATGCGTTCTCATTGTAATCCATGTGTGTTTCTTCCGGGTGCTCTGGTTTCCTCGCACAATCCAAAGACATGCCGGTTAGGTGGTTGTATGTTGTCTTACGATGATGAAGGGTGAAATAGGTGGGCTGCTGGGCGGCACAGCTTGTTGGGCTGGAATGACCGGTATCCCTAAATAAATAGAATAAATATATTGGTGCTGGAAGCATGGCAACACTTCCGGGCTGCCCCCAGCACAATCCTCACTATTGTTTCGACGTACATGTAATAAATAAAGGGGGAAGTGAAGGGATGAAGCAGGACTTGTGAAACAAACACCGCAGACTGACTATCCTGTTTTATGCTGTAAGCTCTAGGTAATTCAGTAGTGTACTGTTTGAAAGCTGCTTTCCCTAATGTGCTCTCTTGTCTTTAGAACCACTTGCTGGGGAGAGCGTGCTTCTGCCTGCTGGAGGGGGATAAAATGGACCAAGCTGAGGCACAGTTCAACTTTGTGCTGAATCAGTCACCAAGTAACATTCCCGCACTCCTGGGTAAGAACATCTCTGAAGGGCAGGCATGCAACAGGTCCTGACTGCTGGAAGCAACAAGTTCTTGGATCAACTGTAAATAAATTAAATGTGCTCCTTGAGCGGTTAAATCAGAGCAGGCATCCCACGTTCAGGTTCAGATTTAACGTCGGTGACATATGTCACGAAATGTGTTTTTTTGTGGTTGCAGTACACAAAAGCTATAAATTACAATTTTAAAAGTGGATCTATACATTTTGACCCAATTAAGCAGCTGCCCCAATTAGCTGGATTTTCATGGAAATAGTTAAAAAGGTATATTAAAAAAAAAAGAAACTGAGTAACAAATTATGTACTTAACATACTGTAAATTCCGGTGTATAAGCTGACCCTCCCCTCTATTTTCAAGGTTAAAAAAGTGACTTTTTCATGTTACCTTTGTATAAGCCGACCCCTTTTGTTGAGGTTTTTGATTTAACCGGAAAAGCCAGTACTCAGCTTTGCCGGATCCGGAACCTGGAAATTTTGTGAACCAGTACCTGCTAAGAAAACAGGCCTACACATTGCAGAGCGTTATAAGTGAATTCTTAATAAATAAATCAGGGAGGGAAGTTTTTGATTAGGTTCCCAATGGTAAAGAATCCTCTGAAATGTAACCCCTGTGAAACCATTTAGCGCCCATCATAATCTCATTAAAACATAACACAAGGTGGCGGGATCAGTACGTGTACTCAGTATTGTGTTTGCAACCACCATGTACAAAAGATTAAAACAAGAAACGAGTGAGAGAGTGGAGAAAGGCAGAGGACATGCTGAGGGAAATGCCAAAGAGGAAATGTGCAAACCACTGGAAAACATGCCAGTAGCCAGAACTGGAAGAAAAAGTTTTAGAGTGGGTGAATCACCAGCGATCATCTGAATACATTGTTACCAGAGAAATGATTCAAGTTCAAGCGTTGAACTGGGCCGAAAAAGACAGTGAGGTCAGCGAAAATTTCAAAGCTACGCGAAGTTGGTGCACTCGATTTATAAATAAACGTGATCTTGTGTTGAGACAAAAAACAAAGATTGCTCAGAAGTTGCCGAGCGACCTTGAGAATAAGGTTATGGCCTTCCAATCATTTGAAATCAAGCATCGAAAGGCACATTCTTACCTGCTCTCGCTGATTGGTAGCACGGACAAGGCACCAGTGTTCTTTGACTTTGCTGGCAACTGCACTGTCAATCAGAAGGGGGAGAAAACAGTCCTTGTCAAAACAACTGGACACGAGAAGTAACATTTTACTGTCGTGTTAATGTGTATGGTTGATGGGACCAAGCTACCACCGATGGTGCTTTTTAAGATGAAAACATTCCCAAAGAAAGAAAAATTCCTGCTGGGTGTTTACGTTCAAGAACTCAGCTGGATGGACGAAGAGGGTTGCTTGAAGTGGGTTAAAGAGGTGTGGCGTCAACGTCCCGAAGGTTTCCGGAAGGAAAAGTCGCTACTTGTCCGGGACATGTTCAAAGTGCACTTGTCAGGTGAGACAAAAGCAGCATTGAAAGCTGAAAATACGGACATTGCAGTCATCCCCAGTGGTTTGACGTCGGTGCTGCAGCTACTAGATGTGAGTTTAAACACAAATTGATGCTCCTTACAATGATATGGTGACTGCCGAAGAATGGGATTTGATTTTTGGAGAGTCAGATAATGAAGACTGTGAGAGTTTCAAGCTCTGAACGTTTGACGACAACAGTGTGTACAAGTAAATTGAGAAACAGAATGTGTTTTGTAGATCTTTTGTGTAGATTTCATAAGCGTTTGTATTTTCTTTTGTATTTGACTCAAAAACAGCCAATAAATACAACCTGTCTTCCGTGTATTTGTTTTTCCGAAGTTGGCACCCTCTGTATAAGCCGACCCCCTCATTTTAGGGCCAAATTCTCGGCTTATACACTGGAATTTACGGTAGATCACTACCAATACTACTGCAGTACTGTAAAACTGTGCATTAGTTCATAATGGTTGTAGAGGACGAATTCATTCACTGCATGTTCTTTTGATTGTGAATGAACAAAATCAGCTGTGACAACTAGACAGAAAATGGACTGTCATCATATAATGCTCCAACGACTGCATCCTCCAAATCTTCATTTTCATTGTAACATACAAGGTGATTGTTGATACCTTCAAACTCTCAGTAGTTTCTAACTTGTTCAAGTAGTGAAATAATTTCATTTTTACTCCTGGCTGTTTCTAGCATCTGAATGCTTGAAACCGCGGTGAGCAAAATGGTTCTGCATTGTCTTATTACCTATTCCTCGCAACAATTTATGACAAAAATCATTGCTTTTTGAAAACAAACGTATGCAACTGATGCTATTTAAAAACTATTTGCTCAAAGCAGTGTTATGTCTAATGGCCATGGCATGGGATCCAAGGGGACATTGCTTTGTGAATCCAGAACTGGCTTGCCCACAGAAGGCAAAGAGTGGTTGTAGATGGGTCATATTCTGCATGGAGGTTGGTCACCAGTTGTGTGCCTCAGGGATCTGTTCTGGGACCCCTTCTCTTCGTGATTTTTCTAAATGACCTGGATGAAGAAGTGGAGGGATGGGTTAGTAAATTTGCTGATTGATACAAAGGTTGGGGTGTTGTGGATAGTGTGGAGGGCTGTCAGAGGTTACAGCTGGACAGTGGTAGGATGCAAAACTGGGCTGAGAAGTGGCAGATGGAGTTCAACCCAGATAAGTGTGAGGTGGTTCATTTTGGTAGGTCAAATATGATGGCAGAATATAGTATTAATGATAAGACTCTTGGTAGTGTGGAGGATCAGAGGAATCTTGGGGTCCGAGTCCATAGGACACTCAAAGCTACTGTGCAGGTTGACTGTGTGGTTAAGAAAGCACACGGTGCATTGGCCTTCAATCGTGGAATTGAATTTAGGAGCCGAGAGGTAATGTTACAGCTTTATAGGACCTTGGTCAGACCCCACTTGGAGTACTGTGCTCAGTTCTGGTCGCCTCACTACAGGAAGGATGTGGAAACCATAGAAAGGATGCTGAGGAGATTTACAAGGATGTTGCCTGGATTGGGGAGCATGCCTTATGAGAGTAGGTTCAGTGAAATCAGCCTTTTTTCCTTGGAGCAACGGAGGATAAGTGTTGACCTGATAGAGGTGTATAGGATGATGAGAGGCATTGATTGTGTGGATAGTCAGAGGCTTTTTCCCAGGGCTGGAATGGCTAACACGAGAGGGCATAATTTTAAGGTGCTTGGAAGAAGGTACAGAGGGAATGCCAGGGGCAAGTGTTTTATGCAGAGAGTGGTGAGTGCGTGGAATGGGCTGCCGGTGACGGTGGTGGAGGCGGATCCAATAGGGTCTTTTAAGAGACTCCTGGACAGGTACATGGAGCTCAGAAAAATAGAGGGCTATGGATAACTCTGGGTAATTTCTAAGGTAAGGTCTTCTTGAGGGACCATGTTTTAAAGATGTCCACGATGTTGGGATGGGTTGTGCCTGTTTCGGAGCTGGCTGAGTCGGCAATCTCTTGCAAGCATGTCCGGTGGCCTCTCCATTCCAGAATACTTCCCACAGGACACCTGTAGAAATCTTTGGTGACATACCAAACCAACCACTTGAATGGTAAGCGTAAATCCCACAGTTCCAGTAATCTGAGCTCAAACTGCAATGAATGTGCTTCTCTATCCTTTAGTATTGGTATCCCAAACTCAGTGACTTGTCATCACTGTGGTGTTTGAAGAGGGCGGCATATTTGCATGTATCAGGCTCTGAAACTTTGCAACCAACTGTCTACTGTATGGATTGTTGAGAGCTACATGTTGGTCAGAACCTGGAGGAGACCTGCCCAGTTCCGCTTCAATGAGTCTTTTACATCTGCCAGAGCAAGATTAAGGATCAACTTTATTCGCCATAAACATTACGAATCGTATGTTAGGAATTTGCTGTGGTGTGTTGATCAGAGTATGACAGGCAACAAAAAGCAATAATGTACAACAATTATAATAAATCAGCGCCGACCACCTGCCTGTTGTTCACTAATGAAATTCCTTGGCAGCCAGTGAGGGAGCTTGTGTGGCCTATTGCTGTGCCTGGAGGGTCGGCCTCTGCATTTGATTGGTGTCTCTCTTCTTTCAATGATGTCGGAGGATGCGTGACCGCAATGATTTTTGCTGCCCATTTCTTTGACTTGGACACATGCAAGTCCTGCAGTGATGGTACTGAGCTTTTCTACTGACCCTACAGTTCACTGTAGTTTTGCTCTATCGTGAGAGCAGGCATACATGCCTCGTTTTATCGCCTCCTTGGAAAGGTACTCCTGTAGAAGTGCAGCACTCCCTTGGTACTGGTATTGGGAAGTAAATCTGGATTTTCTGTTCTGGAGCAGAGCTTGAACCTTCAATCTTATGTCTCCAGAATCAGAAGACAAACATTGAAACTAGTGTATTGAAACCAGGAAATGGTGCCATTGTGATGTAGGATGCAACAGATTCAATATTTATCTTACAAAGATAAGTGACCATTGAAAGTTCAAAGTAAACTTATTACCAAAGTACATTTATGTCACCATATACAACCCTAAGACTCATTTTCTTGCGGGCATTCACAATAAATACAAGAAACATAATGGAATCAATGAAAGACCTTATCTAACAGGACAGACAAACAACCAATATGCAAAAGGCAACAAACTCTGCAAATGCTTAAAGAATTAAAAAAACACGTTCACTGTTGGGGTGAGTGATGTCATTCCCTGTGTTTCAGGAGCCTGATGGTTAACGGGTGATAACTGTTCCTGAACCTGGTGATGGTGGACTGTTTTGTACCTCTAGCCCATGGTTTAAAAAAATACAGGTTATGAATGATCACAGGACTGAATTACCATGAGTTCAGTGGCTAGATCACTGGATCTTGGACCAAGTCACAGTTTGAACACTGCCAGTTAAAATAGCCACATCCAATTAGGAGGGAACGTTGACTCAGACCATGAGAGGCCTGTGTCAGACATTTTCATGCCTTACAAGGCGCAGATTGGAAGTCTGTGTGGGGTGCCACTCCTCGCACAGACACTAGAGCAATGTGTGGGTAAGTGCCTTGCTCAAGGACACAAACACTGCCACAGCTAAGGCTCGAACTAGTGACCTTCAGGTCACCAGACGAACGCCTTAACCACTTGGCCACGTGCCCAACACAAATTAACACCTAACTAATTGCCCTTTTCCCCACTCTACAGGTAAAGCTTGTATCTCCTTCAACAAAAAAGATTACCGTGGTGCTCTGGCCTATTATAAGAAAGCTCTTCGGACCAATCCTGGATGTCCAGGTAAGGAATGGTTCACTAGTCATAGCTATCACCACTTGCAACTGATTCCTCTTAGAGGCTCTACAACAAGTCGTAAGAACTGCCCAACTCATCACCAGCACTACAATCAAGGATGTATGAGAATAAGGTTTAATATCACTGGTGTATGTTGTGAAATGTGTTGTTTTGTAGCACTAGTAGGTTGCAATACATAATAAAGACTATACATTGTAATAAGCTATATATAGTTAATTAATTGAGTACAAGAAAAGAGGAGAAAAAACAACTGAGGTAGTGTTCATGAGTTCATTGTCCATTCAGAAATCTGGCAGAGGGAATGAAGTTGTTTCTGAAACGCTGAGTGTGTGTCTTTAGGCTGCTGTACCACCTCCCTGATGGTAGCAATGAGAAGAGGTTCTGTCCTAAGTGTTGGAGAGATCATTAATGATAGATGCTGCCAATTTGAGGCATCACCTTTTGAAGATATCCTGTGGAGGCTAGTGCCCGTGATGTTACTAGCAGAGTTTACAACTTCCTGCAACTTTTTCTGATCCTGTGCAGTGACCCCTTCGTACCAGATGGTGATGCAACCAGTTAGAATGCTCGCTATGTGATATATATAGAAATTTGCGAGTGCTTTTCGTGTCATATCAATTCTCCTCAAGCTCCTAATGAAATATAGCTGTAGTTGTGCTTTCTTTGTCATTGTATCGATATGTTGGGCCCAGGATAGATCCTCGGACATGTTGACACCCAGGAACTTGGAACTGCCCATACTTTACACTTCTGATCCCTCGACAAGAATGTGTATGTGTTCCCTTGCCTTTGCCTTCCTAAAGTCCCCAGTCAATTTCTTGGTCGTACAGATGGTGAGTGCAAGGTTGTTGCTGTGATATCACTCAGCCAGTCGATCTGCCTTGCTCCTGTATGTCTCCTCACCACTGTCTGAAATTTTACCAACAATAGTTATGTCATTGGCAAATTTATAGATGGCATTTGAGCTGTGCCTAGCCACACAATTAACCAACAGCTCACTGTTCCGATGTTACAATCTGCTTTGTTGATCTGAGGACCAACAGACTCTCACTCTCCATCGAGAGAGAGAAAAAGAGGTCACTGGAGCGCAGTGGTCTTCTTTTGACAGCAGCATACCGGCTCCTATCTCAATCATTCAGTGTCCTGCGATGCTTCAGTCAGCAGCATCAGCAAGGAATTGTCCACGCCCCACAGGCACACAGCTTCCAGGGCGCCCCTGGAGATAATTGAAACACTAGGCGAGTCTGACAGCAAGAACCCACAACCCATGAAGAACCATAGTTTGAGCTGTAGCTGTAGATCATGGACTCCAACTGGACCCCAACCCCCTCAGAAAGGAAAAAAGAGACACATGTGTAATGGAAATGACATTGAGCAATCTTGATTTTGCCCTATGAATACACCACCAATGATAGAACAGAGATTTGTATTGTAATTTATTAAGAGGTTATGCTTTGTTTGGATCTGCTATTAATAATCCTTCATGCTAAACCTCTGATCTAGACAACTGCTTCATGTGTCACTGTACCACTTCATACTGTCATTAAGTGTCCATGTGTTAGACCACAAGACACAGGAGCAAAATTAGGCCATTTGGTCCATCGAGTTTGCTCTCCTATTCTATCATGTCTGAGTTATTATCATTCTCAACCTCATTCTCCTGGCTTCTCTCTGTAACCTTTGATGCCCTTACTAATTAAGAACCTATCAACACCCTCTTTAAATACCCAATGAATTGGCCTCCACGGCTATCAGTGCCAATGAATTCCACAGATTCATCACCCTTTAGTGAAAGAAATTTCTCCTCATCCCTGTTCTAAGTGGATGTTCCTCTATACTGAGGCAGTGCCTTCTGGTCTCAGTGACTACCATATGCAGCAGCGACAGTTGTATATAATTCTCCGTTATGCAAAATGAAAGTTTGTGTAATTGTAAAACTGAGAGAAAGTTGGATAGGTACATGGATGAGGAGGGTATGGAAGACTATGGTCCAGATGGGACTAGGCAGAATAACAATTAGCCACATACTGGATGGACCACAGGACTTGTTTCTGTGCTGTTGTGCTCTTTGACTCTCTTTCTCCTGCAGTATCGCAAGCCTAGAAGTAATCTCCCTCCAGTGATTCCCAGTTCCCAGAACAGGAGAGGGTCTGAAAGGCAAAGGAAGCAGATCCTTGGAAATGAGAGAGGGATTGTTAAGAAAGCAGAATTGGGAAACAAATTTCCACATAGGTAGCAGGGTAACAAGTTCTTGATGAAAGCAGTACAAAATGACAGGGAAGCAGGATTCTAGAGATGGTGGTAGTGTTTCAGCAGGGCTACCATGAGAGACACTGCTACCTCCAGAGCCCATTAACCTCCACTTCAAATATACCCAATAACCTGTACTGTGGCAACAAATTCCACAGATTCATCACTTCTGGCTAAAGAAATTCCGCCTCATCTCTGTTCTAAATGGATGTCCTTCTATTCTGAGGCTGTGCCCTCTGGTCCTAGACTAACCCACTATTGGAAACTTTCTCTCCATGTCCTCTATGTAGGCCTTTCAGTATTTGATCCTATAGGTTTCAATGAGATTCCCCACCCCTCATTCCACCAAGTACAGTTTCAGAGCCACGGTTGAACGAGGTGGAGAGAGAAGGAAGAATGGAAGGGGGAGTTGGTCAGATGTTAATATTTTAATTGGCTATGCTATTGGTGCTACTTAAATAATGAACTGTTCGTTCTGTTTGTTATTGGAAAGATATGTGCATTAATTTCTGATGAATAGTAATGGAAATATTCCTTCCCAATTTTTTTCTCTCTCAATATTCCTCTGGGGGTGCAGGGATTGATTAAAAATGAGCTGGTATTTGTTGTGATAAACTTGTCAAGAAACTCCTGCTTCTTGTTTTCACAGCCGAGGTGCGGCTGGGCATGGGCCATTGCTTTGTGAAGCTGAGTAAGCTGGAGAAGGCTCGACTAGCATTTGGACGGGCTCTCGATCTCAACCCTAAATGTGTAGGAGCACTTGTGGGTCTTGCAGTCCTGGAACTGAATAATAAGGAGGTGAGTTACCTGTGCTGTCAACCAAAAAATCTCAATCACTAACAAGATAGCTGCTTCGAGATGTTGCTGCCCAGGAATTTAAAACTTCTCACCCTTCCCATTGCTGACACTGCAGTGAGGATTGGTGTGTGTTCTCCTGACTTCCCCTTCCTGAAGTCCACAATCAATTCCCTCCTTGCTCTTGCTGGTGCTATGTGCAAGATTGTAAGTGTGGCAACACTCAACCAGCTTAACTGTTTCGTTCCTATACGCTACTTCATTGCCATCTGAAACTCTGCCAACAATGGTGGTGTCATCAGCGAATTTATGGATGGTGTTTGAGCTTTGCCTAGCCACACGGTTTAAAGTGTAGAGAGAATGGAGCAATTGGCTAAGGACTCATCCTTGATGCACACACCAGTGCGGCAGTATTGATTATCAGTGAGGAGTATTTGTTACTCGTGCTCATGCCTTGAGGTAACCATGGTGAGCTATTTTTAATTTTCTTTTTAGAGATGCAGCGCAGAACAGGTCATTCTGCCCTTTGAGCCACACCGCCCCAAACCCAAATTTAATGCAAACTAATCACAGGACAACTTACAGTAACCAATTAACCTACCAACTGGTACTGTGGAAAGAAACTGGAGCATCCGTAGAAAACCCACACACTCACAGGGAGAATGTACAAACTCCCTCCAGAGGATGCCAAGATTGAACGTTGAACTTCAACTCCCAGAGCTGTAATAGTATTGCTACCATGGTGCCCCTGTCATGAATTGCTGTGTCCCTGGAGGCTTTGGGTTAGGGAGTTCCTTGATTTATAACCTATTGGTTTATAACTTAACCAGACAGAGATTGTTAAAGATAAAGATTAGCTTTAGTTGTCACATGTACATTAAAACATACAATGAAATGTGTCATTTGTACTAAGGATGTGCTGGGGCAGCATGCAGGTATCACCACACTTCTGGCACCAACATAGCATGCCCACATCTCAGTAGCCTTAACTCATGTGCCTTTGGAATGTGGGAGGAAACCCGAGCACCGGAGGAAACCCACGCGGTAACAGGGAGAACGTACAATCTCCTAATAGATAGCGGAGAGAATTGAAACCCAGTTGGTGCTGTAAACTGCACTAACCACTGCAGTACTGTGCCACCCTTTTAAGGTTGGACAGATTACAATTTAAAGTCCCTACTGGCAAGGAAGAAACTGCAGTTACAGGATGTGACACAGAGGAACCTGCAAGGGGCAATGTTCTTAGGCACCTGCTACCCTCGTCTGTCTGAGCAGAAATGTGCAATTCCTTAGAGGGGAAACCCAGGTTAACAATCAGGAATACTTCTAAAGGCCTCTGACACAATCACAGATGTCCCAGACTTCCCAATCATCACTTATTCCAGCAGCACCCTGACATTGGACACCCTGTGGAATATTGAGCAATTGTTCAGTAACTCTATTCATATTAATAGAGAGGAAAAGACTACCTTGGCAGATAAAGGAGAATCCACAGAGATTCTGTAAGTATGTAAAGAGCAAAAGAGTAACTAGGGAACTAATACATAAGTCCCTGTAAATATCATTGTGATCTTTGGGCCACCACAGTAGCATGATGCTGTTACAGCTCGGGGCATTGGAGTTCAATTCCCTCTGCTGTGTGAAAGGAATTTGTACCTTCTCCCCATGACTGCTTAGGTTTCTTCCGAGTTTTCTGGTTTTTTCCACAGTCCAAAGACATACCAAGTTAGTAACTTAATTGTTCATTGTAAATTGTCCTGTGATTGGGCTAATTTTAAATCAGTGGGTTGCTGGGCGGTGCGGCTCATTGGGCTGGAAGGGCCTGTTCCTTACTGTATGAATCAACTAGTAAGTAAATAAATATGTGTGGAACCACAAGAAGTAGGTGAAGATTTAAATAAACACTTTTCTTCACGTTTCAGACAGTATTACAGTTCACGGTGGTAGGAAGAACTGTACCAATAGAGTTGTTACTATTGAAATGTTCCCTTAAACTATGGGCCAGTTTCTTCCAGGTGGACTCATTAAAATCTCTAACTAATTTACGGAAGTTCGGGGGAGGTTATCTCAGTCAGTATTTATTCCTCATCCTGTCCTGTCAAAATAAAATCTGGTTGTTGTAACAATTCTGTTTGTGGAAGCTTTCTATCATACTTTCTATAATTAATGTAATGTGCATTGAATTATCTGGATGCCATGGAAATGCTTAATTGATGTAATGTGCATTGAATTATCTGGATGCCATGGAAATGCTTGTGTAAATTTATGACTTCTGCATGGAATCTGTCCCCCTGTCTTCCTATTAGTTCAATGATTTCTCAGTCAAGGTGGTTTTGTTGTGGGCTGAATTACCAGGAAGCAAGGTTTGGAGAATCAGCTAAGCATGTTGTGGAGTGAGCAGACAGAGAGCTGGCAGAGTGGACAGTTTATTTTCTGGAGTGTAGGAGAATAAGGAGAGATTTGATAGAGGTGTACAAAATACAAAGATATAAGGGCTATAGATAGGGTAAATGCAAGCAGACATTTTCCACTGAGGTTGGGTGTGACTAGAGGTCCTAGGTTAAGGATGAAAGGTGAAATGTTTAAGGGGAGTGTGAGGGAGAAATTTCTTCGCTGAGAGTGGTGAGAGTAGGGAGGTGATAGGTGGAAAGATAGATGCAGGTTCGATGGGACTAGGCACATTAATAGTTTGGCATGTGCTAAATGGGCCAAATAGCCTGTTTCTGTGCTGTAGTGTTCTATGACTTTGGCTTCTTCCATTTCTCAAAAATTGTTGTGTGACTGCATATTCAATTGCACAAGTTTGGAGTTCGGTTCACTTGTGTAAGAGTTGGTTACAAACGCTGTGGACTTTGTTTTGTGCTACTGCTTTATTGTATGTTGAATAAGCTGCAAACTTATCAAATCTTTTCCTGTTTCTCTAGGCAGATTCCATTAAAAATGGTGTGCAACTCCTTTCAAGAGCTTATACAATCGATCCCAGCAACCCAATGGTATTAAATCACCTGGCCAATCACTTCTTCTTCAAAAAGGTATGACACCTGCAGTAGCAAATTCACTTTTACAGGGCTGATATTATAATGTGAGTAAGGGCCCATTCAATTCATTATTGAGGTACAGTTGGCCCTCCATATCCGCGGGTTCCACATCCGCGGATTCAACTAACCATGGATCAAAAATATATGGGGAAAAAAATTCCAGGAAGTTCCAAAAAGCAAAACTTGAATTTGCCGCGCGCCAAGCACTACGTTTAATCCACATGAATGAAGTGATGTGTAGGCATACCCTGCTGTAGCCTCCCACCATTTCACAGATCCTCAGTCTCTCTCCAGCACTCGTTGTTTGAGCACTGTTCGCCTCGCGTCTCGTTCATTGGCTACTTGTGTGCACCCTTTGTTTCTGTGAAAAAATGGCTCCTAAAAAGCATATAAGTGGTCAAAGCAATTCCTCAAAGGCTGTGAGGGAGCATAAAGTGCTATCTCTCGCTAAGAAAATAAAAATCTTGGATCTTTTGAAAAGTGGCATGTCGTTTGCCAAAGTGGGCCGTAAGGTCGGTAAGAACAAATTGTGCATTTGCACAATCAAGCAGAAAGAAGCTGAAGTGGAAGTGTTAGTGCTACCCCTACAACGGCAAAAATGGTCTCTCTGGTTCATGATAAAGTGCTTGCAAAGACTGAGAAAGCATTGAGTGTGTGGCTAGAGGACATGTCACAGAAGCATATCCCTGTTGATGGCAAAATTATGTGTGAAAAAGCACTTAACCTTTATGAGCACTACTCTGAGGGGGTTGAGGAGAGCGAGAGGAAGGAGCTTAAGGCCAGTAAGGGATATCTGGCTAGCTACGTAAAGCTCTAAAGCCTCGAGAACTTAAAGATCACGGGAGAATCAGCATCGGCTGATGCCGAGGCAGCATCAGCGTGCCCAGAAGAGCTCAAGAAACTCATAGAAGAGAAAGGCTACCTTCCAGAGCAAGTCTTCAATTGTGATGAAACGGGCTTGTTCTGGAAGAAGATGCCCAATCGTTCCTACATCCATAAGAGTGCCAAGCAAGCCCCGGGATTCAAGACCTGGAAAGATCGCATAGAAGAGCATAGAGAAACCTTTACCAACAAGGAACTCGAAGATCTGCTGAAATCCTCTGCAGAAGATGATGATGATGCAGAAGACTTAGAGGAGGCAGAGCCATCAATTTGGACACTTGAAAAATTTGCGGCAGTTTTTCAGCAGGCGCAAGTGTTAAAGGATATGATCCTTGAGTACGATCCTTCAATGGAACGAAGCCTCCGTGTCACCCGAGGGATAATAACATGCCTACAACCACTGCAAGGTTTGTTTGATGATGCAAAGAAAAAGAAGAAACAGCTTCTTATAACAATGTTTGTAAGTAAAGCATCTGCAATTGTGAAGCCTCAACCTTCAACGCTTGAAGATCCTCAGCCCTCAACCTCCACAGATCCTGTAGTGTTATTGAGCCTCCTTCAAAGCGTCATTATTCCCTAAACAATACAGTATAACAACTATTTTACATAGCATTTACATTGTATTAGGTATTATAAGTAATCTAGAGATGACAAATTATATGGGAGGATGTGCATAGGTTATATGCAAATACTATGCCATTTTATATAAGGGACCTGAGCATCCGTGGATTTTGGTATCCACGGGGGGGGGGGTCCTGGAACCAATCCCCCGTGGATACTGAGGGACGACTGTATTCAGATTCCAGCAGCAAAGTCTGAGAGTTTGAAAATGAAGAAGGCTTATCTGATTAAAAGTGTTGGAAATCCACTCCATCTGCAAAAAGCAGAATAATGCAGTGGCTACCTTTTTAATTCCTATCCCCACTGCCATTCCAACAAGTCAGTTCATGGCATTCTTTTCTGTCGTGATGAGATCACTTAGGTTAGAGAGCAACACCACATATTCCATCTAGGTAGCCTCCAATCTGATGGCATGAGCATTGATTTCTCCAACTTCAGATAATCTTTCCCCATCCCCCTTCCCTCTTATCCATTTCCCACCACTGGCCTCTTATCTCTTCTCCTCTCCTATCAGATTCTTTCTTCTCCACCGCTTTGCCTTTTCCACCTATCACCTCCTAGCTTCTACTCAGAATCAGAATCAAGTTTATTGTCACTGGCGTGTGTCGTGAAATTTCCTAACTTAGCAGCAATGGTTCAATGCAATACATAATGTAGAAGGAAAAAAAAGTAAAACATAAGTAAATCAATTACAGTATATGTATATTGAATAGGTTAAAAACTTTGCAAAAACAAATAATATCTATTTTAAAAGTGAGGTAGTGTTCATGGGTTCAATGTCCATTTAGGAATCAGATGGCAGAAGGGAAGAAGCTGTTCCTGAATTGCTGAGTGTGTGCCTTCAGACTTTTTTATCTCTTACCTGATGGTAACAATGAGAAAAGGGTGCTGGGGGTCCTTAATAATGAACTCTGCATTTCTGTGACACCACTCCTTGAAGATGTCTTGGGTACTTTGTAGGCTAGTACCCTAGATGGAGCCGACTAAATTTACGACCCTTTGTAGCTTCTTTCGGTCCTGTGCAGTAGCTACCCCCTCCTCCCTCCGGCCCCCCCCCCCCCCAATACCAGATAGATCACTGTCAGAATGCTCTCCATGGTATACTTATAGAAACTTCTTGTGTTTTTTTTTTGTTGACCTACCAAATCTCTTCAAACTCCTAGTAGTCGTATAGTCGCTGTCTTACCTTCTTTATACCTGCATCGATATGTTGGGACCAGGTTAAGTCCTCAGAGATCTTGGCACCCAGGAATTTGAAGCTGCTCACTGATCCCTCTATGAGGATTGGTATGTGTTCCTTCGTCTTACCCTTCCTCTTACTAACAAGGTTGTTACTGTGACACCTCTCCACTAGTTGAAATATCTTGCTCCTGTACACCCCCTCATCACCATCTGAGATTCTACCAACAATAGTTGTATCATCAGCAAATTTATAGATGGTATTTGAGCTATGCCTAGCCACACAGTCATGGGTATAGAGAAAGTAGAGCAGTGTGCTAAGTACACACCCCTGAGGTGCACCAGTGTTGATCGTCAGAGAGGAGGAGGTATTATCACCAATCTGCACAGATTGTGGTCTTTTGTTTAGGAAGTGGAGGATTCAATTACAAAAGGAGGTATAGAGGCCCAGGTTCTGTAATTTATCAATCAGGATTGTGAGAATGGTGGTGTTAAGTGCTGAGCTACAGTTGATGAACAGCATCCTGACATAGGTGTTTGTATAGTCCAGGTGATCAAAGGCTGTGTAAAGAGCCATTGAGATTGCGTCTGCTGACTCATCCCACCCTCCCTGTACCTTTTTATTCTGTCTTCTTCCCTCTTCCTTTCCAGTCCCAATGAAGGGTCTCTGCCTGAAAGGTGGACTGTTTATTAATTTCCATGGATACTGCCTGACCTCCTGAGTTCCTGCAGCTTTTTGTATGTGTGGCTTTGGATTTCCAGCATCTGCAGAATCTCTAGTGTTAGCTTTCGAAATCTTTCATGTTGTCATAATTGTTCCTGATGTTAATAAATGAAGCAACTGCTCTTATGTAATTGGACAGTGAACCCATGAACACTTCCTCAGTATTTTGTTTCCAATCTTTTTGCACTGGTTAATTAATTTACTTTTTTTACATATGCTTATTGTCATTTATAGTTTTTTTAATTTTATATATATATATATATTAAAAATCTCTCAGAGATGCTCTTCCACTGTTGTTATGTGTGGTTATTTGAGTTACTGCTGCCTTCCTGTCTGTTTAAACCTGTCTGGCCTTCCTCCTCTGACTTCTCATATAAACAAGGTGTTTTTGTCCACAGAACTGCTGCTTACTGGATGATTTTGTTTATCGCACCATTCTCTATAAACTTTAGGGACTGTTGTGTGTGAAAATCCCAGGAGATCAGTTTTTGAGATGTTCAGACCACCCCATTTGGCACCAACAATCATTCCATCCAGCTGAACCTCTTGACCATGTCTGCATGTTTTGAGTTGCTGTCGCATGATTGACTGATTCCATATTCACATTAACGAGCAGGCGTACCTAATAAAGTGACCACTGAGTGTACATCATGATATTTGTTGTTTTGCGGCAGCAGTACACAGCAATACAGAAAAAAAATTACTACAAGTTGTGATAAGAAAGATTATAAACGTGAACATAAAAAGCGAAATAATGAGGTAATGTTCTTGGCTCCATGGACCATTCAGAAATCTGATGACGGTGTGGGAGAAGGGAGAGTGAAAGTCTTCCTTATCACTGGAAATTGAAGTGAAAGGTGCATCTTAAACTATCATTTGTCAGTTCCATCCTTGATCCTACAGTTCCAAGTGTAAAGTCAAGACCAAATTAAACTTCAAATCCACCTTCCTCTAATTAACAGATGTCTCAAATTTCTGGCCCCAACATACTCTGGGATTTTAACTGATATTTGAAAATTATCTTTTCATCTCTCGAGTTTTTTCATTCGTTATGTGCCATGGTTGGCGAGGTGGAAATAATTCTCTACCAAAGGAAGTGTAAGGCATGCCGTCAGTCTGCCAGCCTGCAGGTCATCCTTGGGCAAGGTGTAGCTCCTGCTTAGCCCCACGATCAGGGTGATGTGAAGCCACGGCAGCAGGTGGTGGATGGTCATATGAGCAGCTGGTGCACATCACAAGTCCTGGTTATGCAACCACTGACACCAGGCAGACAGTCACTGGAGTGTTGATAATGGCTTAGGTCGCCTGTTTTGTAAAGATACTCTCCAGAAGAAGGCAATGGCAAATCACTTCTGTAGAAAAGACCATAGTCACCCACATATTTCTCAAGTAGCACACACAAAATGCTTTTGGAATTCAGCAGGTCAGGCATCATCTGTGTAGGGGAATAAACAGTCGATGTTTCATGCCAAGACCCTTCATCAGGATTCATCTTTCCTTTACCCCTTCTGAGATCTGGTCCATGTGAAAATAAATAATTCCTGCAGTTTTATTAGTGTCTTGAAAGCAATTTTTATTTTGACAGAGCGATGCTATGGAGTTTGGTTGTTTTACAAATTCTCGTTCATTTTCAGGATTACAGCAAAGTACAGCATCTG